>NW_018742591.1:0-32918 GCF_001683475.1 Chenopodium quinoa | reverse complement strand
AGCTTTGTAGAAAGCATTAGACTTTCATTTGATTCAATTAGCTTAGTTTGAATTTGTTTGACTTTCATTTGATTCAATTAGCTTTGTGGAATGCATTTGACTTTCATATGATTCAAAAAGCTTTGTTTGAATGTGTTTGACTTTCATTTGAATCAATTAGCTTTGTTTGAATGTGTTTTACTTTCATTTGATTTAATTAGCTTTGTTAAATGCATTTGACTTTCATTTGATCTAATTAGCTTTGATGAATGCATTTGACTTTCATTTGATTCAAGAAGCTTTGTTTGAATGTGTTTGACTTTCATTTGATTCAATTAGCTTTGTAGAATGCATTAGACTTTCATTTGATTCAATTAGCTTTGATTGAATGTGTTTGACTTTCATTTTATTCAATTAGCTTTGTTGAATGCATTTGACTTTCATTTGATTCAAAATGCTTTGTTTGAATGTGTTTGACTTTTATTTGATTCTATTAGCTTTGTAGAATGTATTAGAATTTCATTTGATTCAATTAGCTTTGTTTGAATACGTTTGACTTTCATTTCATTTAATTAGCTTTGTAGAATCCATTTGACTTTCATTTGATAGCTTTGTTGAATGCATTTGACCTTCATTTGATTCAAAAAGCTTTGTTTGAATGAATTTGACTTTTATTTTATTCATTTCGCTTTGTAGAAATGCATTTGACTTTCATTTGATTCAATTAGATTTGTGGAATGCATTTGACTTTCATATGATTCAAAAAGCTATGTTTTGAATGTGTTTGACTTTCATTTGAATCAATTAGCTTTGTTTGAATGTGTTTTACTTTCATTTGATTTAATTAGCTTTGTAGAATGCATTTGACTTTCATTTGATTCAATTAGCTTTGATGAATGCATTTGACTTTCATTTGATTCAAAAAGGTTTGTTTGAATGTGTTTGACTTTATTTGATTCAATTAGCTTTGTAGAAAGCATTAGACTTTCATTTGATTCAATTAGCTTAGTTTGAATTTGTTTGACTTTCATTTGATTCAATTAGCTTTGTGGAATGCATTTGACTTTCATATGATTCAAAAAGCTTTGTTTGAATGTGTTTGACTTTCATTTGAATCAATTAGCTTTGTTTGAATGTGTTTTACTTTCATTTGATTTAATTAGCTTTGTTAAATGCATTTGACTTTCATTTGATCTAATTAGCTTTGATGAATGCATTTGACTTTCATTTGATTCAAGAAGCTTTGTTTGAATGTGTTTGACTTTCATTTGATTCAATTAGCTTTGTAGAATGCATTAGACTTTCATTTGATTCAATTAGCTTTGATTGAATGTGTTTGACTTTCATTTTATTCAATTAGCTTTGTTGAATGCATTTGACTTTCATTTGATTCAAAATGCTTTGTTTGAATGTGTTTGACTTTTATTTGATTCTATTAGCTTTGTAGAATGTATTAGAATTTCATTTGATTCAATTAGCTTTGTTTGAATACGTTTGACTTTCATTTCATTTAATTAGCTTTGTAGAATCCATTTGACTTTCATTTGATAGCTTTGTTGAATGCATTTGACCTTCATTTGATTCAAAAAGCTTTGTTTGAATGAATTTGACTTTTATTTTATTCATTTCGCTTTGTAGAATGCATTTGACTTTCATTTGATTCAATTAGATTTGTGGAATGCATTTGACTTTCATATGATTCAAAAAGCTATGTTTGAATGTGTTTGACTTTCATTTGAATCAATTAGCTTTGTTTGAATGTGTTTTACTTTCATTTGATTTAATTAGCTTTGTAGAATGCATTTGACTTTCATTTGATTCAATTAGCTTTGATGAATGCATTTGACTTTCATTTGATTCAAAAAGGTTTGTTTGAATGTGTTTGACTTTATTTGATTCAATTAGCTTTGTAGAAAGCATTAGACTTTCATTTGATTCAATTAGCTTAGTTTGAATTTGTTTGACTTTCATTTGATTCAATTAGCTTTGTGGAATGCATTTGACTTTCATATGATTCAAAAGCTTTGTTTGAATGTGTTTGACTTTCATTTGAATCAATTAGCTTTGTTTGAATGTGTTTTTACTTTCATTTGATTTAATTAGCTTTGTTAAATGCATTTGACTTTCATTTGATCTAATTAGCTTTGATGAATGCATTTGACTTTCATTTGATTCAAGAAGCTTTGTTTGAATGTGTTTGACTTTCATTTGATTCAATTAGCTTTGTAGAATGCATTAGACTTTCATTTGATTCAATTAGCTTTGATTGAATGTGTTTGACTTTCATTTTATTCAATTAGCTTTGTTGAATGCATTTGACTTTCATTTGATTCAAAATGCTTTGTTTGAATGTGTTTGACTTTTATTTGATTCTATTAGCTTTGTAGAATGTATTAGAATTTCATTTGATTCAATTAGCTTTGTTTGAATACGTTTGACTTTCATTTCATTTAATTAGCTTTGTAGAATCCATTTGACTTTCATTTGATAGCTTTGTTGAATGCATTTGACCTTCATTTGATTCAAAAAGCTTTGTTTGAATGAATTTGACTTTTATTTTATTCATTTCGCTTTGTAGAATGCATTTGACTTTCATTTGATTCAATTAGATTTGTGGAATGCATTTGACTTTCATATGATTCAAAAAGCTATGTTTGAATGTGTTTGACTTTCATTTGAATCAATTAGCTTTGTTTGAATGTGTTTTACTTTCATTTGATTTAATTAGCTTTGTAGAATGCATTTGACTTTCATTTGATTCAATTAGCTTTGATGAATGCATTTGACTTTCATTTGATTCAAAAAGGTTTGTTTGAATGTGTTTGACTTTATTTGATTCAATTAGCTTTGTAGAAAGCATTAGACTTTCATTTGATTCAATTAGCTTAGTTTGAATTTGTTTGACTTTCATTTGATTCAATTAGCTTTGTGGAATGCATTTGACTTTCATATGATTCAAAAAGCTTTGTTTGAATGTGTTTGACTTTCATTTGAATCAATTAGCTTTGTTTGAATGTGTTTTACTTTCATTTGATTTAATTAGCTTTGTTAAATGCATTTGACTTTCATTTGATCTAATTAGCTTTGATGAATGCATTTGACTTTCATTTGATTCAAGAAGCTTTGTTTGAATGTGTTTGACTTTCATTTGATTCAATTAGCTTTGTAGAATGCATTAGACTTTCATTTGATTCAATTAGCTTTGATTGAATGTGTTTTGACTTTCATTTTATTCAATTAGCTTTGTTGAATGCATTTGACTTTCATTTGATTCAAAATGCTTTGTTTGAATGTGTTTGACTTTTATTTGATTCTATTAGCTTTGTAGAATGTATTAGAATTTCATTTGATTCAATTAGCTTTGTTTGAATACGTTTGACTTTCATTTCATTTAATTAGCTTTGTAGAATCCATTTGACTTTCATTTGATAGCTTTGTTGAATGCATTTGACCTTCATTTGATTCAAAAAGCTTTGTTTGAATGAATTTGACTTTTATTTTATTCATTTCGCTTTGTAGAATGCATTTGACTTTCATTTGATTCAATTAGATTTGTGGAATGCATTTGACTTTCATATGATTCAAAAAGCTATGTTTGAATGTGTTTGACTTTCATTTGAATCAATTAGCTTTGTTTGAATGTGTTTTTACTTTCATTTGATTTAATTAGCTTTGTAGAATGCATTTGACTTTCATTTGATTCAATTAGCTTTGATGAATGCATTTGACTTTCATTTGATTCAAAAAGGTTTGTTTGAATGTGTTTGACTTTATTTGATTCAATTAGCTTTGTAGAAAGCATTAGACTTTCATTTGATTCAATTAGCTTAGTTTGAATTTGTTTGACTTTCATTTGATTCAATTAGCTTTGTGGAATGCATTTGACTTTCATATGATTCAAAAAGCTTTGTTTGAATGTGTTTGACTTTCATTTGAATCAATTAGCTTTGTTTGAATGTGTTTTACTTTCATTTGATTTAATTAGCTTTGTTAAATGCATTTGACTTTCATTTGATCTAATTAGCTTTGATGAATGCATTTGACTTTCATTTGATTCAAGAAGCTTTGTTTGAATGTGTTTGACTTTCATTTGATTCAATTAGCTTTGTAGAATGCATTAGACTTTCATTTGATTCAATTAGCTTTGATTGAATGTGTTTGACTTTCATTTTATTCAATTAGCTTTGTTGAATGCATTTGACTTTCATTTGATTCAAAATGCTTTGTTTGAATGTGTTTGACTTTTATTTGATTCTATTAGCTTTGTAGAATGTATTAGAATTTCATTTGATTCAATTAGCTTTGTTTGAATACGTTTGACTTTCATTTCATTTAATTAGCTTTGTAGAATCCATTTGACTTTCATTTGATAGCTTTGTTGAATGCATTTGACCTTCATTTGATTCAAAAAGCTTTGTTTGAATGAATTTGACTTTTATTTTATTCATTTCGCTTTGTAGAATGCATTTGACTTTCATTTGATTCAATTAGATTTGTGGAATGCATTTGACTTTCATATGATTCAAAAAGCTATGTTTGAATGTGTTTGACTTTCATTTGAATCAATTAGCTTTGTTTGAATGTGTTTTACTTTCATTTGATTTAATTAGCTTTGTAGAATGCATTTGACTTTCATTTGATTCAATTAGCTTTGATGAATGCATTTGACTTTCATTTGATTCAAAAAGGTTTGTTTGAATGTGTTTGACTTTATTTGATTCAATTAGCTTTGTAGAAAGCATTAGACTTTCATTTGATTCAATTAGCTTAGTTTGAATTTGTTTGACTTTCATTTGATTCAATTAGCTTTGTGGAATGCATTTGACTTTCATATGATTCAAAAAGCTTTGTTTGAATGTGTTTGACTTTCATTTGAATCAATTAGCTTTGTTTGAATGTGTTTTACTTTCATTTGATTTAATTAGCTTTGTTAAATGCATTTGACTTTCATTTGATCTAATTAGCTTTGATGAATGCATTTGACTTTCATTTGATTCAAGAAGCTTTTGTTTGAATGTGTT
Organism: Chenopodium quinoa; assembly: GCF_001683475.1. NCBI lineage: Eukaryota > Viridiplantae > Streptophyta > Magnoliopsida > Caryophyllales > Amaranthaceae > Chenopodium > Chenopodium quinoa. Next base: position 27,918 of record NW_018742591.1, on the reverse strand, counting down.
TGACTTTCATTTGATTCAATTAGCTTTGTAGAATGCATTAGACTTTCATTTGATTCAATTAGCTTTGATTGAATGTGTTTGACTTTCATTTTATTCAATTAGCTTTGTTGAATGCATTTGACTTTCATTTGATTCAAAATGCTTTGTTTGAATGTGTTTGACTTTTATTTGATTCTATTAGCTTTGTAGAATGTATTAGAATTTCATTTGATTCAATTAGCTTTGTTTGAATACGTTTGACTTTCATTTCATTTAATTAGCTTTGTAGAATCCATTTGACTTTCATTTGATAGCTTTGTTGAATGCATTTGACCTTCATTTGATTCAAAAAGCTTTGTTTGAATGAATTTGACTTTTATTTTATTCATTTCGCTTTGTAGAATGCATTTGACTTTCATTTGATTCAATTAGATTTGTGGAATGCATTTGACTTTCATATGATTCAAAAAGCTATGTTTGAATGTGTTTGACTTTCATTTGAATCAATTAGCTTTGTTTGAATGTGTTTTACTTTCATTTGATTTAATTAGCTTTGTAGAATGCATTTGACTTTCATTTGATTCAATTAGCTTTGATGAATGCATTTGACTTTCATTTGATTCAAAAAGGTTTGTTTGAATGTGTTTGACTTTATTTGATTCAATTAGCTTTGTAGAAAGCATTAGACTTTCATTTGATTCAATTAGCTTAGTTTGAATTTGTTTGACTTTCATTTGATTCAATTAGCTTTGTGGAATGCATTTGACTTTCATATGATTCAAAAAGCTTTGTTTGAATGTGTTTGACTTTCATTTGAATCAATTAGCTTTGTTTGAATGTGTTTTACTTTCATTTGATTTAATTAGCTTTGTTAAATGCATTTGACTTTCATTTGATCTAATTAGCTTTGATGAATGCATTTGACTTTCATTTGATTCAAGAAGCTTTGTTTGAATGTGTTTGACTTTCATTTGATTCAATTAGCTTTGTAGAATGCATTAGACTTTCATTTGATTCAATTAGCTTTGATTGAATGTGTTTGACTTTCATTTTATTCAATTAGCTTTGTTGAATGCATTTGACTTTCATTTGATTCAAAATGCTTTGTTTGAATGTGTTTGACTTTTATTTGATTCTATTAGCTTTGTAGAATGTATTAGAATTTCATTTGATTCAATTAGCTTTGTTTGAATACGTTTGACTTTCATTTCATTTAATTAGCTTTGTAGAATCCATTTGACTTTCATTTGATAGCTTTGTTGAATGCATTTGACCTTCATTTGATTCAAAAAGCTTTGTTTGAATGAATTTGACTTTTATTTTATTCATTTCGCTTTGTAGAATGCATTTGACTTTCATTTGATTCAATTAGATTTGTGGAATGCATTTGACTTTCATATGATTCAAAAAGCTATGTTTGAATGTGTTTGACTTTCATTTGAATCAATTAGCTTTGTTTGAATGTTTTACTTTCATTTGATTTAATTAGCTTTGTAGAATGCATTTGACTTTCATTTGATTCAATTAGCTTTTGATGAATTTGACATTTGATTCTTTGAATTTGACTTTATTTGATTCAATTAGCTTTGTAGAAAGCATTCTTTCATTTGATTCAATTAGCTTTGAATTTGTTTGACTTTCATTTGATTCAATTAGCTTTGTGGAATGCATTTGACTTTCATATGATTCAAAAAGCTTTGTTTGAATGTGTTTGACTTTCATTTGAATCAATTAGCTTTGTTTGAATGTGTTTTACTTTCATTTGATTTAATTAGCTTTGTAGAATGCATTTGACTTTCATTTGATTCAATTAGCTTTGATGAATGCATTTGACTTTCATTTGATTCAAAAAGGTTTGTTTGAATGTGTTTGACTTTATTTGATTCAATTAGCTTTGTTTAGACTTTCATTTGATTCAATTAGCTTAGTTTGAATTTGTTTGACTTTCATTTGATTCAATTAGCTTTGTGGAATGCATTTGACTTTCATATGATTCAAAAAGCTTTGTTTGAATGTGTTTGACTTTCATTTGAATCAATTAGCTTTGTTTGAATGTGTTTTACTTTCATTTGATTTAATTAGCTTTGTTAAATGCATTTGACTTTCATTTGATCTAATTAGCTTTGATGAATGCATTTGACTTTCATTTGATTCAAGAAGCTTTGTTTGAATGTTTTGACTTTCATTTGATTCAATTAGCTTTGTAGAATGCATTAGACTTTCATTTGATTCAATTAGCTTTGATTGAATGTGTTTGACTTTCATTTTATTCAATTAGCTTTGTTGAATGCATTTGACTTTCATTTGATTCAAAATGCTTTGTTTGAATGTGTTTGACTTTTATTTGATTCTATTAGCTTTGTAGAATGTATTAGAATTTCATTTGATTCAATTAGCTTTGTTTGAATACGTTTGACTTTCATTTCATTTAATTAGCTTTGTAGAATCCATTTGACTTTCATTTGATAGCTTTGTTGAATGCATTTGACCTTCATTTGATTCAAAAGCTTTGTTTGAATGAATTTGACTTTTATTTTATTCATTTCGCTTTGTAGAATGCATTTGACTTTCATTTGATTCAATTAGATTTGTGGAATGCATTTGACTTTCATATGATTCAAAAAGCTATGTTTGAATGTGTTTGACTTTCATTTGAATCAATTAGCTTTGTTTGAATGTGTTTTACTTTCATTTGATTTAATTAGCTTTGTAAGAATGCATTTGACTTTCATTTGATTCAATTAGCTTTGATGAATGCATTTGACTTTCATTTGATTCAAAAAGCTTTGTTTGAATGTGTTTGACTTTTATTTGATTCTATTAGCTTTGTAGAATGTATTAGACTTTCATTTGATTCAATTAGCTTTGTTTGAATATGTTTGACTTTCATTTCATTTAATTAGCTTTGTAGATCATTTGACTTTCATTTATAGCTTTGTTGAATGCATTTGACCTTCATTTGATCAAAAGCTTTGTTTAATGAATTTGACTTTTATTTTATTCATTTCGCTTTGTAGAATGCATTTGACTTTCATTTGATTCAATTAGATTTGTGGAATGCATTTGACTTTCATATGATTCAAAAAGCTATGTTTGAATGTGTTTGACTTTCATTTGAATCAATTAGCTTTGTTTGAATGTGTTTTACTTTCATTTGATTTAATTAGCTTTGTAGAATGCATTTGACTTTCATTTGATTCAATTAGCTTTGATGAATGCATTTGACTTTCATTTGATTCAAAAAGGTTTGTTTGAATGTGTTTGACTTTATTTGATTCAATTAGCTTTGTAGAAAGCATTAGACTTTCATTTGATTCAATTAGCTTAGTTTGAATTTGTTTGACTTTCATTTGATTCAATTAGCTTTGTGGAATGCATTTGACTTTCATATGATTCAAAAAGCTTTGTTTGAATGTGTTTGACTTTCATTTGAATCAATTAGCTTTGTTTGAATGTGTTTTACTTTCATTTGATTTAATTAGCTTTGTTAAATGCATTTGACTTTCATTTGATCTAATTAGCTTTGATGAATGCATTTGACTTTCATTTGATTCAAGAAGCTTTGTTTGAATGTGTTTGACTTTCATTTGATTCAATTAGCTTTGTAGAATGCATTAGACTTTCATTTGATTCAATTAGCTTTGATTGAATGTGTTTGACTTTCATTTTATTCAATTAGCTTTGTTGAATGCATTTGACTTTCATTTGATTCAAAATGCTTTGTTTGAATGTGTTTGACTTTTATTTGATTCTATTAGCTTTGTAGAATGTATTAGAATTTCATTTGATTCAATTAGCTTTGTTTGAATACGTTTGACTTTCATTTCATTTAATTAGCTTTGTAGAATCCATTTGACTTTCATTTGATAGCTTTGTTGAATGCATTTGACCTTCATTTGATTTTTTTTTTTTTTTTTTTTTTTTTTTTTTTTTTTTTTTTTTTTTTTTTTTTTTTTTTTTTTTTTTTTTTTTTTTTTTTTTTTTTTTGCATTTGACTTCATTTGATTCAAAAAGCTTTGTTTGAATGAATTTGACTTTTATTTTATTCATTTCGCTTTGTAGAATGCATTTGACTTTCATTTGATTCAATTAGATTTGTGGAATGCATTTGACTTTCATATGATTCAAAAAGCTATGTTTGAATGTGTTTGACTTTCATTTGAATCAATTAGCTTTGTTTGAATGTGTTTTACTTTCATTTGATTTAATTAGCTTTGTAGAATGCATTTGACTTTCATTTGATTCAATTAGCTTTGATGAATGCATTTGACTTTCATTTGATTCAAAAAGGTTTGTTTGAATGTGTTTGACTTTATTTGATTCAATTAGCTTTGTAGAAAGCATTAGACTTTCATTTGATTCAATTAGCTTAGTTTGAATTTGTTTGACTTTCATTTGATTCAATTAGCTTTGTGGAATGCATTTGACTTTCATATGATTCAAAAAGCTTTGTTTGAATGTGTTTGACTTTCATTTGAATCAATTAGCTTTGTTTGAATGTGTTTTACTTTCATTTGATTTAATTAGCTTTGTTAAATGCATTTGACTTTCATTTGATCTAATTAGCTTTGATGAATGCATTTGACTTTCATTTGATTCAAAAAGCTTTGTTTGAATGTGTTTGACTTTCATTTGATTCAATTAGCTTTGTAGAATGCATTAGACTTTCATTTGATTCAATTAGCTTTGATTGAATGTGTTTGACTTTCATTTTATTCAATTAGCTTTGTTGAATGCATTTGACTTTCATTTGATTCAAAATGCTTTGTTTGAATGTGTTTGACTTTTATTTGATTCTATTAGCTTTGTAGAATGTATTAGAATTTCATTTGATTCAATTAGCTTTGTTTGAATACGTTTGACTTTCATTTCATTTAATTAGCTTTGTAGAATCCATTTGACTTTCATTTGATAGCTTTGTTGAATGCATTTGACCTTCATTTGATTCAAAAAGCTTTGTTTGAATGAATTTGACTTTTATTTTATTCATTTCGCTTTGTAGAATGCATTTGACTTTCATTTGATTCAATTAGATTTGTGGAATGCATTTGACTTTCATATGATTCAAAAAGCTATGTTTGAATGTGTTTGACTTTCATTTGAATCAATTAGCTTTGTTTGAATGTGTTTTACTTTCATTTGATTTAATTAGCTTTGTAGAATGCATTTGACTTTCATTTGATTCAATTAGCTTTGATGAATGCATTTGACTTTCATTTGATTCAAAAAGGTTTGTTTGAATGTGTTTGACTTTATTTGATTCAATTAGCTTTGTAGAAAGCATTAGACTTTCATTTGATTCAATTAGCTTAGTTTGAATTTGTTTGACTTTCATTTGATTCAATTAGCTTTGTGGAATGCATTTGACTTTCATATGATTCAAAAAGCTTTGTTTGAATGTGTTTGACTTTCATTTGAATCAATTAGCTTTGTTTGAATGTGTTTTACTTTCATTTGATTTAATTAGCTTTGTTAAATGCATTTGACTTTCATTTGATCTAATTAGCTTTGATGAATGCATTTGACTTTCATTTGATTCAAAAAGCTTTGTTTGAATGTGTTTGACTTTCATTTGATTCAATTAGCTTTGTAGAATGCATTAGACTTTCATTTGATTCAATTAGCTTTGATTGAATGTGTTTGACTTTCATTTTATTCAATTAGCTTTGTTGAATGCATTTGACTTTCATTTGATTCAAAATGCTTTGTTTGAATGTGTTTGACTTTTATTTGATTCTATTAGCTTTGTAGAATGTATTAGAATTTCATTTGATTCAATTAGCTTTGTTTGAATACGTTTGACTTTCATTTCATTTAATTAGCTTTGTAGAATCCATTTGACTTTCATTTGATAGCTTTGTTGAATGCATTTGACCTTCATTTGATTCAAAAAGCTTTGTTTGAATGAATTTGACTTTTATTTTATTCATTTCGCTTTGTAGAATGCATTTGACTTTCATTTGATTCAATTAGATTTGTGGAATGCATTTGACTTTCATATGATTCAAAAAGCTATGTTTGAATGTGTTTGACTTTCATTTGAATCAATTAGCTTTGTTTGAATGTGTTTTACTTTCATTTGATTTAATTAGCTTTGTAGAATGCATTTGACTTTCATTTGATTCAATTAGCTTTGATGAATGCATTTGACTTTCATTTGATTCAAAAAGGTTTGTTTGAATGTGTTTGACTTTATTTGATTCAATTAGCTTTGTAGAAAGCATTAGACTTTCATTTGATTCAATTAGCTTAGTTTGAATTTGTTTGACTTTCATTTGATTCAATTAGCTTTGTGGAATGCATTTGACTTTCATATGATTCAAAAAGCTTTGTTTGAATGTGTTTGACTTTCATTTGAATCAATTAGCTTTGTTTGAATGTGTTTTACTTTCATTTGATTTAATTAGCTTTGTTAAATGCATTTGACTTTCATTTGATCTAATTAGCTTTGATGAATGCATTTGACTTTCATTTGATTCAAAAGCTTTGTTTGAATGTGTTTGACTTTCATTTGATTCAATTAGCTTTGTAGAATGCATTAGACTTTCATTTGATTCAATTAGCTTTGATTGAATGTGTTTGACTTTCATTTTATTCAATTAGCTTTGTTGAATGCATTTGACTTTCATTTGATTCAAAATGCTTTGTTTGAATGTGTTTGACTTTTATTTGATTCTATTAGCTTTGTAGAATGTATTAGAATTTCATTTGATTCAATTAGCTTTGTTTGAATACGTTTGACTTTCATTTCATTTAATTAGCTTTGTAGAATCCATTTGACTTTCATTTGATAGCTTTGTTGAATGCATTTGACCTTCATTTGATTCAAAAAGCTTTGTTTGAATGAATTTGACTTTTATTTTATTCATTTCGCTTTGTAGAATGCATTTGACTTTCATTTGATTCAATTAGATTTGTGGAATGCATTTGACTTTCATATGATTCAAAAAGCTATGTTTGAATGTGTTTGACTTTCATTTGAATCAATTAGCTTTGTTTGAATGTGTTTTACTTTCATTTGATTTAATTAGCTTTGTAGAATGCATTTGACTTTCATTTGATTCAATTAGCTTTGATGAATGCATTTGACTTTCATTTGATTCAAAAAGGTTTGTTTGAATGTGTTTGACTTTATTTGATTCAATTAGCTTTGTAGAAAGCATTAGACTTTCATTTGATTCAATTAGCTTAGTTTGAATTTGTTTGACTTTCATTTGATTCAATTAGCTTTGTGGAATGCATTTGACTTTCATATGATTCAAAAAGCTTTGTTTGAATGTGTTTGACTTTCATTTGAATCAATTAGCTTTGTTTGAATGTGTTTTACTTTCATTTGATTTAATTAGCTTTGTTAAATGCATTTGACTTTCATTTGATCGAATTAGCTTTGATGAATGCATTTGACTTTCATTTGATTCAAGAAGCTTTGTTTGAATGTGTTTGACTTTCATTTGATTCAATTAGCTTTGTAGAATGCATTAGACTTTCATTTGATTCAATTAGCTTTGATTGAATGTGTTTGACTTTCATTTTATTCAATTAGCTTTGTTGAATGCATTTGACTTTCATTTGATTCAAAATGCTTTGTTTGAATGTGTTTGACTTTTATTTGATTCTATTAGCTTTGTAGAATGTATTAGAATTTCATTTGATTCAATTAGCTTTGTTTGAATACGTTTGACTTTCATTTCATTTAATTAGCTTTGTAGAATCCATTTGACTTTCATTTGATAGCTTTGTTGAATGCATTTGACCTTCATTTGATTCAAAAAGCTTTGTTTGAATGAATTTGACTTTTATTTTATTCATTTCGCTTTGTAGAATGCATTTGACTTTCATTTGATTCAATTAGATTTGTGGAATGCATTTGACTTTCATATGATTCAAAAAGCTATGTTTGAATGTGTTTGACTTTCATTTGAATCAATTAGCTTTGTTTGAATGTGTTTTACTTTCATTTGATTTAATTAGCTTTGTAGAATGCATTTGACTTTCATTTGATTCAATTAGCTTTGATGAATGCATTTGACTTTCATTTGATTCAAAAAGGTTTGTTTGAATGTGTTTGACTTTATTTGATTCAATTAGCTTTGTAGAAAGCATTAGACTTTCATTTGATTCAATTAGCTTAGTTTGAATTTGTTTGACTTTCATTTGATTCAATTAGCTTTGTGAATGCATTTGACTTTCATATGATTCAAAAAGCTTTGTTTGAATGTGTTTGACTTTCATTTGAATCAATTAGCTTTGTTTGAATGTGTTTTACTTTCATTTGATTTAATTAGCTTTGTTAAATGCATTTGACTTTCATTTGATCTAATTAGCTTTGATGAATGCATTTGACTTTCATTTGATTCAAAAAGCTTTGTTTGAATGTGTTTGACTTTCATTTGATTCAATTAGCTTTTTGATTGTATGATTATTGCATTTAGACTTTGTTCATTTGACTTTCATTGATTCAAAAGCTTTGTTTGAATGTGTTTGACTTTCATTTGAATCAATTAGCTTTGTTTGAATTGTTTTATTTCATTTGATTTAATTAGTTTGTTAATGCATTTGACTTTCATTTGATCAATTAGCTTTGATGAATGCATTTGACTTTCATTTGATTCAAAAAGCTTTGTTTGAATGTGTTTGACTTTCATTTGATTCAATTAGCTTTGTAGAATGCATTAGACTTTCATTTGATTCAATTAGCTTTGATTGAATGTGTTTGACTTTCATTTTATTCAATTAGCTTTGTTGAATGCATTTGACTTTCATTTGATTCAAAATGCTTTGTTTGAATGTGTTTGACTTTTATTTGATTCTATTAGCTTTGTAGAATGTATTAGAATTTCATTTGATTCAATTAACTTTGTTTGAATACGTTTGACTTTCATTTCATTTAATTAGCTTTGTAGAATCCATTTGACTTTCATTTGATAGCTTTGTTGAATGCATTTGACCTTCATTTGATTCAAAAAGCTTTGTTTGAATGAATTTGACTTTTATTTTATTCATTTCGCTTTGTAGAATGCATTTGACTTTCATTTGATTCAATTAGATTTGTGGAATGCATTTGACTTTCATATGATTCAAAAAGCTATGTTTGAATGTGTTTGACTTTCATTTGAATCAATTAGCTTTGTTTGAATGTGTTTTACTTTCATTTGATTTAATTAGCTTTGTAGAATGCATTTAACTTTCATTTGATTCAATTAGCTTTGATGAATGCATTTGACTTTCATTTGATTCAAAAAGGTTTGTTTGAATGTGTTTGACTTTATTTGATTCAATTAGCTTTGTAGAAAGCATTAGAATTTCATTTGATTCAATTAGCTTATTTTGAATTTGTTTGACTTTCATTTGAATCAATTAGCTTTGTGGAATGCATTTGACTTTCATATGATTCAAAAAGCTTTGTTTGAATGTGTTTGACTTTCATTTGAATCAATTAGCTTTGTTTGAATGTGTTTTACTTTCATTTGATTTAATTAGCTTTGTTAAATGCATTTGACTTTCATTTGATCTATTTAGCTTTGATGAATGCATTTGACTTTCATTTGATTCAAAAGCTTTGTTTGAATGTGTTTGACTTTCATTTGATTCAATTAGCTTTGTAGAATGCATTAGACTTTCATTTGATTCAATTAGCTTTGATTGAATGTGTTTGACTTTCGTTTTATTCAATTAGCTTTGTTGAATGCATTTGACTTTCATTTGATTCAAAATGCTTTGTTTGAATGTGTTTGACTTTTATTTGATTCTATTAGCTTTGTAGAATGTATTAGAATTTCATTTGATTCAATGAGCTTTGTTTGAATACGTTTGACTTTCATTTCATTTAATTAGCTTTGTAGAATCCATTTGACTTTCATTTGATAGCTTTGTTGAATGCATTTGACCTTCATTTGATTTAAAAAGCTTTGTTTGAATGAATTTGACTTTTATTTTATTCATTTCGCTTTGTAGAATGCATTTGACTTTCATTTGATTCTATTAGATTTGTGGAATGCATTTGACTTTCATATGATTCAAAAAGCTATGTTTGAATGTGTTTGACTTTCATTTGAATCAATTAGCTTTGTTTGAATGTGTTTTACTTTCATTTGATTTAATTAGCTTTATAGAATGCATTTGACTTTCATTTGATTCAATTAGCTTTGATGAATGCATTTGACTTTCATTTGATTTAAAAAGGTTTGTTTGAATGTGTTTGACTTTATTTGATTCAATTAGCTTTGTAGAAAGCATTAGACTTTCATTTGATTCAATTAGCTTAGTTTGAATTTGTTTGACTTTCATTTGATTCAATTAGCTTTGTGGAATGCATTTGACTTTCATATGATTCAAAAAGCTTTGTTTGAATGTGTTTGACTTTCATTTGAATCAATTAGCTTTGTTTGAATGTGTTTTACTTTCATTTGATTTAATTAGCTTTGTTAAATGCATTTGACTTTCATTTGACCGAATTAGCTTTGATGAATGCATTTGACTTTCATTTAATTCAAGAAGCTTTGTTTGAATGTGTTTGACTTTCATTTGATTCAATTAGCTTTGTAGAATGCATTAGACTTTCATTTCATTCAATTAGCTTTGATTGAATGTATTTGACTTTCATTTTATTCAATTAGCTTTGTTGAATGCATTTGACTTTCATTTGATTCAAAATGCTTTGTTTGAATGTGTTTGACTTTTATTTGATTCTATTAGCTTTGTATAATGTATTAGAATTTCATTTGATTCAATTAGCTTTGTTTGAATACGTTTGACTTTCATTTCATTTAATTAGCATTGTAGAATCCATTTGACTTTCATTTGATAGCTTTGTTGAATGCATTTGACCTTCATTTGATTCAAAAAGCTTTGTTTGAATGAATTTGACTTTTATTTTATTCATTACGCTTTGTAGAATGCATTTGACTTTCATTTGATTCAATTAGATTTGTGGAATGCATTTGACTTTCATATGATTCAAAAAGCTATGTTTGAATGTGTTTGACTTTCATTTCAATCAATTAGCTTTGTTTGAATGTGTTTTACTTTCATTTGATTTAATTAGCTTTGTAGAATGCATTTGACTTTCATTTGATTCAATTAGCTTTGATGAATGCATTTGACTTTCATTTGATTTAAAAAGGTTTGTTCGAATGTGTTTGACTTTATTTGATTCAATTAGCTTTGTAGAAAGGATTAGACTTTCATTTGATTCAATTAGCTTAGTTTGAATTTGTTTGACTTTCATTTGATTCAATTAGCTTTGTGGAATGCATTTGACTTTCATATGATTCAAAAAGCTTTGTTTGAATGTGTTTGACTTTCATTTGAATCAATTAGCTTTGTTTGAATGTGTTTTACTTTCATTTGATTTAATTAGCTTTGTTAAATGCATTTGACTTTCATTTGATCGAATTAGCTTTGATGAATGCATTTGACTTTCATTTGATTCAAAAGGCTTTGTTTGAATGTGTTTGACTTTCATTTGATTCAATTAGCTTTGTAGAATGCATTAGACTTTAATTTGATTCAATTAGCTTTGATTGAATGTGTTTGACTTTCATTTTATTCAATTAGCTTTGGTGAAGGCATGTGACTTTCATTTGATTCAAAATGCTTTGTTTGAATGTGTTTGACTTTTATTTGATTCTATTAGCTTTGTAGAATGTATTAGAATTTCATTTGATTCAATTAGCTTTGTTTGAATACGTTTGACTTTCATTTCATTTAATTAGCTTTGTAGAATCCATTTGACTTTCATTTGATAGCTTTGTTGAATGCATTTGACCTTCATTTGATTCAAAAAGCTTTGTTTGTATGAATTTGACTTTTATTTTATTCATTTCGCTTTGTAGAATGCATTTGACTTTCATTTGATTCAATTAGATTTGTGGAATGCATTTGACTTTCATATGATTTAAAAAGCTATGTTTGAATGTGTTTGACTTTCATTTGAATCAATTAGCTTTGTTTGAATGTGTTTTACTTTCATTTGATTTAATTAGCTTTGTAGAATGCATTTGACTTTCATTTGATTCAATTAGCTTTGATGAATGCATTTGAATTTCATTTGATTCAAAAAGGTTTGTTTGAATCTGTTTGACTTTATTTGATTCAATTAGCTTTGTAGAAAGCATTAGACTTTCATTTGATTCAATTAGCTTAGTTTGAATTTGTTTGACTTTCATTTGATTCAATTAGCTTTGTGGACTGCATTTGACTTTCATATGATTCAAAAAGCTTTGTTTGAATGTGTTTGACTTTCATTTGAATCAATTAGCTTTGTTTGAATGTGTTTTACTTTCATTTGATTTAATTAGCTTTGTGTAGAATGCATTTGACTTTCATTTGATCGAATTAGCTTTGATGAATGCATTTGACTTTCATTTGATTCAAAAAGCTTTGTTTGAATGTGTTTGACTTTCATTTGATTCAATTAGTTTTGATTGAATGTGTTTGACTTTCATTTTATTCAATTAGCTTTGTTGAATGCATTTGACTTTCATTTGATACAAAATGCTTTGTTTGAATGTGTTTGACTTTTATTTGATTCTATTAGCTTTGTACAATGTATTAGAATTTCATTTGATTCAATTAACTTTGTTTGAATACGTTTGACTTTCATTTTATTTAATTAGCTTTGTAGAATCCATTTGACTTTCATTTGATAGCTTTGTTGAATGCATTTGACCTTCATTTGATTCAAAAAGCTTTGTTTGAATGAATTTGACTTTTATTTTATTCATTTCGCTTTGTAGAATGCATTTGACTTTCATTTGATTCAATTAGATTTGTGGAATGCATTTGACTTTCATATGAATCAAAAAGCTATGTTTGAATGCGTTTGACTTTCATTTGAATCAATTAGCTTTGTTTGAATGTGTTTTACTTTCATTTGATTTAATTAGCTTTGTAGAATGCATTTGACTTTCATTTGATTCAATTAGTTTTGATGAATGCATTTGACTTTCATTTGATTCAAAAAGGTTTGTTTGAATGTGTTTGACTTTATTTGAATCAATTAGCTTTGTAGAAAGCATTAGAATTTCATTTGATTCAATTAGCTTAGTTTTAATTTGTTTGACTTTCATTTGATTCAATTAGCTTTGTGGAATGCATTTGACTTTCATATGATTCAAAAAGCTTTGTTTGAATGTGTTTGACTTTCATTTGATTAAATTAGCTTTGATGAATGCATTTGACTTTCATTTGATTCAAAAAGGTTCGTTTGAATGTGTTTGACTTTCATTTGTTTCAATTAGCTTTGTAGAAAGCATTAGACTTTCATTTGATTCAATTAGCTTAGTTTGAATTTGTTTGACTTTCATTTGATTCAATTAGCATTGATGAATGCATTTGACTTTCATATGATTCAAAAAGCTTTGTTTGAATGTGTTTGACTTCCATTTGAATCAATTAGCTTTGTTTGAATGTGTTTTACTTTCATTTGATTTAATTAGCTTTGTTAAATGCATTTGACTTTCATTTGATCTAATTAGCTTTGATGAATGCATTTGACTTTCATTTGATTCAAAAAGCTTTGTTTGAATGTGTTTGACTTTCATTTGATTCAATTAGCTTTGTAGAATACATTAGACTTTCATTTGATTCAATTAGCTTTGATTGAATGTGTTTGAGTTTCATTTTATTCAATTAGCTTTGTTGAATGCATTTGACTTTCATTTGATTCAAAATGCTTTGTTTGAATGTGTTTGACTTTTATTTGATTCTATTAGCTTTGTAGAATGTATTAGAATTTCATTTGATTCAATTAGCTTTGTTTGAATACGTTTGACTTTCATTTCATTTAATTAGCTTTGTAGCAGCCATTTGACTTTCATTTGATAGCTTTGTTGAATGCATTTGACCTTCATCTGATTCAAAATGCTTTGTTTGAATGAATTTGACTTTTATTTTATTCATTTCGCTTTGTAGAATGCATTTGACTTTCATTTGATTCAATTAGATTTGTGGAATGCATTTGACTTTCATTTGATTCAATTAGATTTGTGGAATGCATTTGACTTTCATATGATTCAAAAAGCTATGTTTGAATGTGTTTGACTTTCATTTGAATCAATTAGCTTTGTTTGAATGTGTTTTACTTTCATTTGATTTAATTAGCTTTGTAGAATTCATTTGACTTTCATTTGATTCAATTAGCTTTGATGAATGCATTTGACTTTCATTTGATTCAAAAAGGTTTGTTTGAATGTGTTTGACTTTATTTGATTCAATTAGCTTTGTAGAAAGCATTAGACTTTCATTTGATTCAATTAGCTTAGTTTGAATTTGTTTGACTTTCATTTGATTCAATTAGCTTTGATGAATGCATTTGACTTTCATTTGATTCAAAAAGGTTCGTTTGAATGTGTTTGACTTTCATTTGATTCAATTAGCTTTGTAGAAAGCATTTGACTTTCATTTTATTCAATTAGCTTAGTTTGAATTTGTTTGACTTTCATTTGATTCAATTAGCAATGATGAATGCATTTGACTTTCATATGATTCAAAAAGCTTTGTTTGAATGTGTTTGACTTCCATTTGAATCAATTTGCTTTGTTTGAATGTGTTTTACTTTCATTTGATTTAATTAGCTTTGTAAAATGCATTTGACTTTCATTTGATCTAATTAGCTTTGATGAATGCATTTGACTTTCATTTGATTCAAAAAGCTTTGTTTGAATGTGTTTGACTTTCATTTGATTCAATTAGCTTTGTAGAATGCATTAGACTTTCATTTGATTCAATTAGCTTTGATTGAATGTGTTTGACTTTCATTTTATTCAATTAGCTTTGTTGAATGCATTTGACTTTCATTTGATTCAAAATGCTTTGTTTGAATGTGTTTGACTTTCATTTGAATCAATTAGCTTTGTTTGAATGTGTTTTACTTTCATTTGATTTAATTAGCTTTGTTAAATGCATTTGACTTTCATTTGATCTAATTAGCTTTGATGAATGCATTTGACTTTCATTTGATTCAAAAAGCTTTGTTTGAATGTGTTTGACTTTCATTTGATTCAATTAGCTTTGTAGAATGCATTAGACTTTCATTTGATTCAATAAGCTTTGATTGAATGTGTTTGACTTTCATTTTATTCAATTAGCTTTGTTGAATGCATTTGACTTTCATTTGATTCAAAATGCTTTGTTTGAATGTGTTTGACTTTTATTTGATTCTATTAGCTTTGTAGATTGTATTAGAATTTCATTTGATTCAATTAGCTTTGTTTGAATACGTTTGACTTTCATTTCATTTAATTAGCTTTGTAGAATCCATTTGACTTTCATTTGATAGCTTTGTTGAATGCATTTGACTTTCATTTGATTTAAAAAGGTTTGTTTGAATGTGTTTGTTTTTATTTGATTCAATTAGCTTTGTAGAAAGCATTAGACTTTCATTTGATTCAATTAGCTTAGTTTGAATTTGTTTGACTTTCATTTGATTCAATTAGCTTTGATGAATGCATTTGACTTTCATTTGATTCAAAAAGGTTCGTTTGAATGTGTTTGACTTTCATTTGATTCAATTAGCTTTGTAGAAAGCATTTGACTTTCATTTGATTCAATTAGCTTAGTTTGAATTTGTTTGACTTTCATTTGATTCAATTAGCATTGATGAATGCATTTGACTTTCATATGATTCAAAAAGCTTTGTTTGAATGTGTTTGACTTCCATTTGAATCAATTTGCTTTGTTTGAATGTGTTTTACTTTCATTTGATTTAATTAGCTTTGTAAAATGCATTTGACTTTCATTTGATCTAATTAGCTTTGATGAATGCATTTGACTTTCATTTGATTCAAAAAGCTTTGTTTGAATGTGTTTGACTTTATTTGAATCAATTAGCTTTGTAGAAAGCATTAGAATTTCATTTGATTCAATTAGCTTAGTTTTGATTTGTTTGACTTTCATTTGATTCAATTAGCTTTGTGGAATGCATTTGACTTTCATATGATTCAAAAAGCTTTGTTTGAATGTGTTTGACTTTCATTTGAATCAATTAGCTTTGTTTGAATGTGTTTTACTTTCATTTGATTTAATTAGATTTGTTAAATGCATTTGACTTTCATTTGATCTAATTAGCTTTGATGAATGCATTTGACTTTCATTTGATTCAAAAAGCTTTGTTTGAATGTGTTTGACTTTCATTTGATTCAATTAGCTTTGTAGAATGCATTAGACTTTCATTTGATTCAATTAGCTTTGATTGAATGTGTTTGACTTTCATTTTATTCAATTAGCTTTGTTGAATGCATTTGACTTTCATTTGATTCAAAATGCTTTGTTTGAATGTGTTTGACTTTTATTTGATTCTATTAGCTTTGTAGATTGTATTAGAATTTCATTTGATTCAATTAGCTTTGTTTGAATACGTTTGACTTTCATTTCATTTAATTAGCTTTGTAGAATCCATTTGACTTTCATTTGATAGCTTTGTTGAATGCATTTGACTTTCATTTGATTCAAAAAGGTTTGTTTGAATGTGTTTGACTTTATTTGATTCAATTAGCTTTGTAGAAAGCATTAGACTTTCATTTGATTCAATTAGCTTAGTTTGAATTTGTTTGACTTTCATTTGATTCAATTAGCTTTGATGAATGCATTTGACTTTCATTTGATTCAAAAAGGTTCGTTTGAATGTGTTTGACTTTCATTTGATTCAATTAGCTTTGTAGAAAGCATTTGACTTTCATTTGATTCAATTAGCTTAGTTTGAATTTGTTTGACTTTCATTTGATTCAATTAGCATTGATGAATGCATTTGACTTTCATATGATTCAAAAAGCTTTGTTTGAATGTGTTTGACTTCCATTTGAATCAATTTGCTTTGTTTGAATGTGTTTTACTTTCATTTGATTTAATTAGCTTTGTAAAATGCATTTGACTTTCATTTGATCTAATTAGCTTTGATGAATGCATTTGACTTTCATTTGATTCAAAAAGCTTTGTTTGAATGTGTTTGACTTTATTTGAATCAATTAGCTTTGTAGAAAGCATTAGAATTTCATTTGATTCAATTAGCTTAGTTTTAATTTGTTTGACTTTCATTTGATTCAATTAGCTTTGTGGAATGCATTTGACTTTCATATGATTCAAAAAGCTTTGTTTGAATGTGTTTGACTTTCATTTGAATCAATTAGCTTTGTTTGAATGTGTTTTACTTTCATTTGATTTAATTAGCTTTGTTAAATGCATTTGACTTTCATTTGATCTAATTAGCTCTGATGAATGCATTTGACTTTCATTTGATTCAAAAAGCTTTGTTTGAATGTGTTTGACTTTCATTTGATTCAATTAGCTTTGTAGAATGCATTAGACTTTCATTTGATTCAATTAGCTTTGATTGAATGTGTTTGACTTTCATTTTATTCAATTAGCTTTGTTGAATGCATTTGACTTTCATTTGATTCAAAATGCTTTGTTTGAATGTGTTTGACTTTTATTTGATTCTATTAGCTTTGTAGATCGTATTAGAATTTCATTTGATTCAATTAGCTTTGTTTGAATACGTTTGACTTTCATTTCATTTAATTAGCTTTGTAGAATCCATTTGACTTTCATTTGATAGCTTTGTTGAATGCATTTGACCTTCATTTGATTCAAAAAGCTTTGTTTGAATGAATTTGACTTTTATTTTATTCATTTCGCTTTGTAGAATGCATTTGACTTTCATTTGATTCAAATAGATTTGTGGAATGCATTTGACTTTCATATGATTTAAAAAGCTATGTTTGAATGTGTTTGACTTTCATTTGAATCAATTAGCTTTGTTTGAATGTGTTTTACTTTCATTTGATTTAATTAGCTTTGTAGAATGCATTTGACTTTCATTTGATTCAATTAGCTTTGATGAATGCATTTGACTTTCATTTGATTCAAAAAGGTTCGTTTGAATGTGTTTGACTTTCGTTTGATTCAATTAGCTTTGTAGAAAGCATTAGACTTTCATTTGATTCAATTAGCTTAGTTTGAATTTGTTTGACTTTCATTTGATTCAATTAGCATTGATGAATGCATTTGACTTTCATATGATTCAAAAAGCTTTGTTTGAATGTGTTTGACTTCCATTTGAATCAATTAGCTTTGTTTGAATGTGTTTTACTGTCATTTGATTTAATTAGCTTTGTTAAATACATTTGACTTTCATTTGATCTAATTAGCTTTGATGAATGCATTTGACTTTCATTTGATTCAAAAAGCTTTGTTTAAATGTGTTTGACTTTCATTTGATTCAATTAGCTTTGTAGAATGCATTGGACTTTCATTTGATTCAATTAGCTTTGATTGAATGTGTTTGACTTTCATTTTATTCAATTAGCTTTGTTGAATGCATTTGACTTTCATTTGATTCAAAATGCTTTGTTTGAATGTGTTTGACTTTTATTTGATTCTATTAGCTTTGTAGATTGTATTAGAATTTCATTTGATTCAATTAGCTTTGTTTGAATACGTTTGACTTTCATTTCATTTAATTAGCTTTGTAGAATCCATTTGACTTTCATTTGATAGCTTTGTTGAATGCAGTTGACCTTCATTTGATTCAAAAAGCTTTGTTTGAATGAATTTGACTTTTATTTTATTCATTTCGCTTTGTAGAATGCATTTGACTTTCATTTGATTCAATTAGATTTGTGGAATGCATTTGACTTTCATATGATTCAAAAAGCTATGTTTGAATGTGTTTGACTTTCATTTGAATCAATTAGCTTTGTTTGAATGTGTTTTACTTTCATTTGATTTAATTAGCTTTGTAGAATGCATTTGACTTTCATTTGATTCAATTAGCTTTGATGAATGCATTTGACTTTCATTTGATTCAAAAAGCTTTGTTTGAATGTGTTTGACTTTATTTGATTCAATTAGCTTTGTAGAATGCATTTGACTTTCATTTGATTCAAAAAGCTTTGTTTGAATGTGTTTGACTTTCATTTGATTCAATTAGCTTTGTAGAATGCATTAGACTTTCATTTGATTCAATTAGCTTTGATTGAATGTGTTTGACTTTCATTTTATTCAATTAGCTTTGTTGAATGCATTTGACTTTCATTTGATTCAAAATGCTTTGTTTGAATGTGTTTGACTTTTATTTGATTCTATTAGCTTTGTAGATTGTATTAGAATTTCATTTGATTCAATTAGCTTTGTTTGAATACGTTTGACTTTCATTTCATTTAATTAGCTTTGTAGAATTCATTTGACTTTCATTTGATAGCTTTGTTGAATGCATTTGACCTTCATTTGATTCAAAAAGCTTTGTTTGAATGAATTTGACTTTTATTTTATTCATTTCGCTTTGTAGAATGCATTTGACTTTCATTTGATTCAATTAGATTTGTGGAATGCATTTGACTTTCATATGATTCAAAAAGCTATGTTTGAATGTGTTTGACTTTCATTTGAATCAATTAGCTTTGTTGGAATGTGTTTTACTTTCATTTGATTTAATTAGCTTTGTAGAATGCATTTGACTTTCATTTGATTCAATTAGCTTTGATGAATGCATTTGACTTTCATTTGATTCAAAAAGCTTTGTTTGAATGTGTTTGACTTTATTTGATTAAATTAGCTTTGTAGAAAGCATTAGACTTTCATTTGATTCAATTAGCTTAGTTTGAATTTGTTTGACTTTCATTTGATTCAATTAGCTTTGTTGAATGCATTTGACTTTCATATGATTCAAAAAGCTTTGTTTGAATGTGATTGACTTTCATTTGAATCATTTAGCTTTGTTTGAATGTGTTTTTAATTTCATTTGATTTAATTAGTTTTGTTAAATGCATTTGACTTTCATTTGATCGAATTAGCTTTGATGAATGCATTTGACTTTCATTTGATTCAAAAGGCTTTGTTTGAATGTGTTTGACTTTCATTTGATTCAATTAGCTTTGTAGAATGCATTAGACTTTAATTTGATTCAATTAGCTTTGATTGAATGTGTTTGACTTTCATTTTATTCAATTAGCTTTGGTGAAGGCATGTGACTTTCATTTGATTCAAAATGCTTTGTTTGAATGTGTTTGACTTTTATTTGATTCTATTAGCTTTGTAGAATGTATTAGAATTTCATTTGATTCAATTAGCTTTGTTTGAATACGTTTGACTTTCATTTCATTTAATTAGCTTTGTAGAATCCATTTGACTTTCATTTGATAGCTTTGTTGAATGCATTTGACCTTCATTTGATTCAAAAAGCTTTGTTTGTATGAATTTGACTTTTATTTTATTCATTTCGCTTTGTAGAATGCATTTGACTTTCATTTGATTCAATTAGATTTGTGGAATGCATTTGACTTTCATATGATTTAAAAAGCTATGTTTGAATGTGTTTGACTTTCATTTGAATCAATTAGCTTTGTTTGAATGTGTTTTACTTTCATTTGATTTAATTAGCTTTGTAGAATGCATTTGACTTTCATTTGATTCAATTAGCTTTGATGAATGCATTTGAATTTCATTTGATTCAAAAAGGTTTGTTTGAATGTGTTTGACTTTATTTGATTCAATTAGCTTTGTAGAAAGCATTAGACTTTCATTTGATTCAATTAGCTTAGTTTGAATTTGTTTGACTTTCATTTGATTCAATTAGCTTTGTGGACTGCATTTGACTTTCATATGATTCAAAAAGCTTTGTTTGAATGTGTTTGACTTTCATTTGAATCAATTAGCTTTGTTTGAATGTGTTTTACTTTCATTTGATTTAATTAGCTTTGTGTAGAATGCATTTGACTTTCATTTGATCGAATTAGCTTTGATGAATGCATTTGACTTTCATTTGATTCAAAAAGCTTTGTTTGAATGTGTTTGACTTTCATTTGATTCAATTAGTTTTGATTGAATGTGTTTGACTTTCATTTTATTCAATTAGCTTTGTTGAATGCATTTGACTTTCATTTGATACAAAATGCTTTGTTTGAATGTATTTGACTTTTATTTGATTCTATTAGCTTTGTACAATGTATTAGAATTTCATTTGATTCAATTAACTTTGTTTGAATACGTTTGACTTTCATTTTATTTAATTAGCTTTGTAGAATCCATTTGACTTTCATTTGATAGCTTTGTTGAATGCATTTGACCTTCATTTGATTCAAAAAGCTTTGTTTGAATGAATTTGACTTTTATTTTATTCATTTCGCTTTGTAGAATGCATTTGACTTTCATTTGATTCAATTAGATTTGTGGAATGCATTTGACTTTCATATGAATCAAAAAGCTATGTTTGAATGCGTTTGACTTTCATTTGAATCAATTAGCTTTGTTTGAATGTGTTTTACTTTCATTTGATTTAATTAGCTTTGTAGAATGCATTTGACTTTCATTTGATTCAATTAGTTTTGATGAATGCATTTGACTTTCATTTGATTCAAAAAGGTTTGTTTGAATGTGTTTGACTTTATTTGAATCAATTAGCTTTGTAGAAAGCATTAGAATTTCATTTGATTCAATTAGCTTAGTTTTAATTTGTTTGACTTTCATTTGATTCAATTAGCTTTGTGGAATGCATTTGACTTTCATATGATTCAAAAAGCTTTGTTTGAATGTGTTTGACTTTCATTTGATTAAATTAGCTTTGATGAATGCATTTGACTTTCATTTGATTCAAAAAGGTTCGTTTGAATGTGTTTGACTTTCATTTGTTTCAATTAGCTTTGTAGAAAGCATTAGACTTTCATTTGATTCAATTAGCTTAGTTTGAATTTGTTTGACTTTCATTTGATTCAATTAGCATTGATGAATGCATTTGACTTTCATATGATTCAAAAAGCTTTGTTTGAATGTGTTTGACTTCCATTTGAATCAATTAGCTTTGTTTGAATGTGTTTTACTTTCATTTGATTTAATTAGCTTTGTTAAATGCATTTGACTTTCATTTGATCTAATTAGCTTTGATGAATGCATTTGACTTTCATTTGATTCAAAAAGCTTTGTTTGAATGTGTTTGACTTTCATTTGATTCAATTAGCTTTGTAGAATACATTAGACTTTCATTTGATTCAATTAGCTTTGATTGAATGTGTTTGAGTTTCATTTTATTCAATTAGCTTTGTTGAATGCATTTGACTTTCATTTGATTCAAAATGCTTTGTTTGAATGTGTTTGACTTTTATTTGATTCTATTAGCTTTGTAGAATGTATTAGAATTTCATTTGATTCAATTAGCTTTGTTTGAATACGTTTGACTTTCATTTCATTTAATTAGCTTTGTAGCAGCCATTTGACTTTCATTTGATAGCTTTGTTGAATGCATTTGACCTTCATCTGATTCAAAATGCTTTGTTTGAATGAATTTGACTTTTATTTTATTCATTTCGCTTTGTAGAATGCATTTGACTTTCATTTGATTCAATTAGATTTGTGGAATGCATTTGACTTTCATTTGATTCAATTAGATTTGTGGAATGCATTTGACTTTCATATGATTCAAAAAGCTATGTTTGAATGTGTTTGACTTTCATTTGAATCAATTAGCTTTGTTTGAATGTGTTTTACTTTCATTTGATTTAATTAGCTTTGTAGAATTCATTTGACTTTCATTTGATTCAATTAGCTTTGATGAATGCATTTGACTTTCATTTGATTCAAAAAGGTTTGTTTGAATGTGTTTGACTTTATTTGATTCAATTAGCTTTGTAGAAAGCATTAGACTTTCATTTGATTCAATTAGCTTAGTTTGAATTTGTTTGACTTTCATTTGATTCAATTAGCTTTGATGAATGCATTTGACTTTCATTTGATTCAAAAAGGTTCGTTTGAATGTGTTTGACTTTCATTTGATTCAATTAGCTTTGTAGAAAGCATTTGACTTTCATTTGATTCAATTAGCTTAGTTTGAATTTGTTTGACTTTCATTTGATTCAATTAGCAATGATGAATGCATTTGACTTTCATATGATTCAAAAAGCTTTGTTTGAATGTGTTTGACTTCCATTTGAATCAATTTGCTTTGTTTGAATGTGTTTTACTTTCATTTGATTTAATTAGCTTTGTAAAATGCATTTGACTTTCATTTGATCTAATTAGCTTTGATGAATGCATTTGACTTTCATTTGATTCAAAAAGCTTTGTTTGAATGTGTTTGACTTTCATTTGATTCAATTAGCTTTGTAGAATGCATTAGACTTTCATTTGATTCAATTAGCTTTGATTGAATGTGTTTGACTTTCATTTTATTCAATTAGCTTTGTTGAATGCATTTGACTTTCATTTGATTCAAAATGCTTTGTTTGAATGTGTTTGACTTTCATTTGAATCAATTAGCTTTGTTTGAATGTGTTTTACTTTCATTTGATTTAATTAGCTTTGTTAAATGCATTTGACTTTCATTTGATCTAATTAGCTTTGATGAATGCATTTGACTTTCATTTGATTCAAAAAGCTTTGTTTGAATGTGTTTGACTTTCATTTGATTCAATTAGCTTTGTAGAATGCATTAGACTTTCATTTGATTCAATTAGCTTTGATTGAATGTGTTTGACTTTCATTTTATTCAATTAGCTTTGTTGAATGCATTTGACTTTCATTTGATTCAAAATGCTTTGTTTGAATGTGTTTGACTTTTATTTGATTCTATTAGCTTTGTAGATTGTATTAGAATTTCATTTGATTCAATTAGCTTTGTTTGAATACGTTTGACTTTCATTTCATTTAATTAGCTTTGTAGAATCCATTTGACTTTCATTTGATAGCTTTGTTGAATGCATTTGACTTTCATTTGATTTAAAAAGGTTTGTTTGAATGTGTTTGTTTTTATTTGATTCAATTAGCTTTGTAGAAAGCATTAGACTTTCATTTGATTCAATTAGCTTAGTTTGAATTTGTTTGACTTTCATTTGATTCAATTAGCTTTGATGAATGCATTTGACTTTCATTTGATTCAAAAAGGTTCGTTTGAATGTGTTTGACTTTCATTTGATTCAATTAGCTTTGTAGAAAGCATTTGACTTTCATTTGATTCAATTAGCTTAGTTTGAATTTGTTTGACTTTCATTTGATTCAATTAGCATTGATGAATGCATTTGACTTTCATATGATTCAAAAAGCTTTGTTTGAATGTGTTTGACTTCCATTTGAATCAATTTGCTTTGTTTGAATGTGTTTTTACTTTCATTTGATTTAATTAGCTTTGTAAAATGCATTTGACTTTCATTTGATCTAATTAGCTTTGATGAATGCATTTGACTTTCATTTGATTCAAAAAGCTTTGTTTGAATGTGTTTGACTTTTATTTGAATCAATTAGCTTTGTAGAAAGCATTAGAATTTCATTTGATTCAATTAGCTTAGTTTTGATTTGTTTGACTTTCATTTGATTCAATTAGCTTTGTGGAATGCATTTGACTTTCATATGATTCAAAAAGCTTTGTTTGAATGTGTTTGACTTTCATTTGAATCAATTAGCTTTGTTTGAATGTGTTTTACTTTCATTTGATTTAATTAGATTTGTTAAATGCATTTGACTTTCATTTGATCTAATTAGCTTTGATGAATGCATTTGACTTTCATTTGATTCAAAAAGCTTTGTTTGAATGTGTTTGACTTTCATTTGATTCAATTAGCTTTGTAGAATGCATTAGACTTTCATTTGATTCAATTAGCTTTGATTGAATGTGTTTGACTTTCATTTTATTCAATTAGCTTTGTTGAATGCATTTGACTTTCATTTGATTCAAAATGCTTTGTTTGAATGTGTTTGACTTTTATTTGATTCTATTAGCTTTGTAGATTGTATTAGAATTTCATTTGATTCAATTAGCTTTGTTTGAATACGTTTGACTTTCATTTCATTTAATTAGCTTTGTAGAATCCATTTGACTTTCATTTGATAGCTTTGTTGAATGCATTTGACTTTCATTTGATTCAAAAAGGTTTGTTTGAATGTGTTTGACTTTATTTGATTCAATTAGCTTTGTAGAAAGCATTAGACTTTCATTTGATTCAATTAGCTTAGTTTGAATTTGTTTGACTTTCATTTGATTCAATTAGCTTTGATGAATGCATTTGACTTTCATTTGATTCAAAAAGGTTCGTTTGAATGTGTTTGACTTTCATTTGATTCAATTAGCTTTTGTAGAAAGCATTTGTGTTGTAGCCAAGCCTAACAACTTGGTTATGGACATTTCGTTGGTTCAAGATGTAGCATCATGCGTTGGTGCTATGCATTCTATCATTGGGCAGCAAGATATTCAACCACTTGAATTTCTTGTTGTTCTTATTAATTAGTTCGTTAACTAGTTCGTTTTTACTTCTTTTATGCTTTGAATAAGTTGTAAACTTTAATCTTATTTTAAGTTTGCAAATTAGTTATGCTCTTTAGTTCTTTAGCTGAACATGTAATGTTACATTCACACATCAAGTACAAGATCAAGATGCATCACAAAAGCAGCCGTTTAAGCTTGTGAAGAAGGCATAAAATCCGAAACTAATTTGGAGGTATTTTAAGGCTTTTAACTTGGGTGTTACAATCAGCTTCAATGAGGAGTTACAAGCTTTAAAATGAGCCTTCAAGTGGCCGTTTATTTCAGCCAGAAATGGGTACATTCAAGAGGCGTCCAAGTACATCCTTGTCTACATACATTCAAGCTTAATTCAAGGCTTGAAACAAGGGGGAGTTACACTTCACTTGCTGTTTGAATTTGGGCGTGAAAAGGGGAAGCCGTTACAACTCCAAGTTGCTGCTTTGATTGGCGTGAATCAAGGGGGGGTTATACTCTCTTGTTTCTGATTTTATTTCACTCATAATTTGGAGGTTACAAACCGTCATTTGCTCTTGATGTATCTAGCTAAGTAAGGCTTCTTTTATTAATTTATCTAGACTACAAAAAGCTGATATGTACTTTAGTTGGACGTGTAACAAGTGAGCTTTAAGCCACTTGACTTAGCTTGTACTTAAGATGCTTGCTCACTATAAATAGCAAGCAAATGTGAATGAAAAATCAGATTATTTCGAACAAAAAAAACTTGTCTTACATTCGTTTCTTGGATTAGAAACAAAACCTGAAATTCTTGGATTTGGAATTTCGTTTCCTTTGCTTAGTTAGCTAGTTTAGGCTACTAGTTGGCTTGTGATCTTAGGAATCCAAAACGTTTTCTTAGTGGTGTGACTGTATCTAAGAAGCCTTTGGTTCTTTAGCCTTATCTATCCCTTGGTTTATTCCCTTGTGTATTTTGAGTGTTACTCCAAATATACAACATTTGGCGCTAGAAGGAGGGGTCTAGCAAACAAATACCCAAACACAATACCCCAAACACATACCCAAACACAAACCATGGCCGACATCCCACCCCCTAATTGGCAAGAATATGTCAATAAGGTTGCACAAGAGAAAGAAGATATGGAGCAACGAATGCAATATTTGCAAGAATGCTTGGTGGTTCGACGCACACTTAGCAATATGGTTGGCAAAGAAGGAAGTTTGCAACGTGAGTCAATCTTTCACACTCGTTGCACCATTGGTGGAAAGGTATGTACAATGATTATTGATGGAGGTAGTTGTACCAATGTAGCTTCACAAGTAAATTGATAGACAAACTGAAACTTAAAACCGTCCCTCACCCTAAACCTTATGTGATTCAATGGCTAAATCATGGAAAAGGAATTCAAGTAACACAACAAGTCTTGTTATCATTTAGCATTGGTAAACTTATGAGGAAGAATTGTGGTGTGATGTTATACCTATGGATGCATGTCATATTTTACTTGGTAGACCTTGGTTATTTGATAGGCGTGTGATGCATGATGGGTATAAAAACACATATTCCTTCACTAAGGATGGACGGAAAATACTTCTTACCCCCCTAAACCTCAAAAACGATCACCCCATATCCACACCCCCTACTTACCTTACCACTCTCATAAAATCAGAATTGCATGAGTATAAAGCTCACAAACCATTCATTTTAAGCCAACTTGATGTCCCTTCCAAACCGTCACCAGAAGAGCCACACCCACTCCTCACCCCTCTTCTCAAAACCTTTTCCCATGTTTTTCCCCGAAGACATTCCCCATGGCTTACCCCAAAACGTGACATACAACACAAAATTGATCTTGTTCCCGGATCAATGCTCCCAAACAAAACCGGCCTATAGAACCACTCCAAAAGAAACCGAAGAGATTAAGCGGCAAGTGGAAGAATTACTATCCAAGGGTTTATTCGTAAGTCTCTTAGTCCATGTGCTTGTCCTACTTTGATTGTGCTAAGAAGAATGGAGAATGGAGAATGTGTGTTGATAGTAGGTCAATCAATAAAATCACTATCAAGTACCGGTTTCCTATTCCAAGATTGAATGATTTGCTTGATGAATTGTATGGTTCTAAAGTGTTCTCTAAAATTGATTTGAGAAGTGGCTATCATCAAATTCGAATTTTCGAAGGAGATGAATGGAAAACCGCTTTCAAGACAAAGGAGGCCTCTATGAATGGCTTGTGATGCCATTTGGTTTGTCTAATGCACCATCTACATTTTATGCGCCTTATGAATCAGGTTATGCAACCTTTCATGGGTAAATTTGTTGTAGTTTATTTTGATGACATTTTGGTGTATAGTAGGGAGGAAGAGCATTCTATGCATTTGCAACAGGTTTTTGAAGCCCTTGAACGTGAGAAGTTGTATGGTAACTTAGAGAAGTGTCATTTCTTCACTTCCCAAGTTATTTTTCTTGGCTTCAAAGTTTCATCACAAGGCATTGAAGTTGATGAAAAGAAAGTTGCTGCAATTCGTGAGTGGCCTACGCCACAAACCGTTCAACAAGTTCGAAGCTTTCATGGACTTGCTTCTTTCTATAGAAGATTTGTACGGAACTTTAGCACTCTCATGGCACCTATCACGGAACTAACTAAAAATCAGAAGTTAGTTTGGAATGATAAGGCTCAAAAGGCCTTTGATGAGGTAAAACATCAACTTACTAGTGCACCTATTCTTGCTTTGCCTAACTTTGATGAAGTTTTTGAAGTTGA
>NW_018742590.1:0-42561 GCF_001683475.1 Chenopodium quinoa | reverse complement strand
TTCATTTGATTCAATTAGCTTGTAGAATGTATTTGACTTTCATTTGATTCAAATAGCTTTGTTTGAATGTGTTTGACTTTCAATTGATTCAATTAGCTTTGTAGAATGTGTTTGACTGTCATTTGATTCAAAAAGCTTTGTTTGAATGTGTTTGAATTTCATTTAATCAATTTGCTTTGTAGAATGCATTTCACTTTCATTTGATTTATATAACTTTGTTTGAATGTGTTTGACTTTCATTTAAATTAAAAAGCTTTTTGAACTGTTTGACTTTCATTTGATTTAAAAGGCTTTGTTTGAATGTGTTTGACTTTCATTTGATTCAATTTGCTTTGTAGAATGTATTTCACTTTTATTTGATTTAATTAGATTTGTTTGAATTTATTTGACTCTCCTTTGATTCAAATAGCTTTATTTGAATGTGTTTGACTTTCATTTGATTCAATTAGCTTTGTAGAATGTATTTGACTTTCATTCGATTCAAATAGCTTTATTTGAATGTGTTTGACTTTCATTTGATTCAATTAGCTTTGTAGAATGCATTTGACTTTCATTTGATTCAAATCTTTGTTTGAATGTGTTCGACTTTCATTTGATTCAATTAGCTTTGTTTGAATGTGTTTTTTAGCTTTGTAGAATGTATTAGACTTTTATTTGATTTAATTAGCTTTTTTAATGTATTTGACTTTCATTTGATTCAATTAGCTTTGTTGAATGTATTTGACTTTCATTTGATTCAATTAGCTTTGTTTGAATGTGTTTGACTTTCATTTGATTTAATTAGCTTTGTAGAATGTATTTGACTCATTTGATTCAAATAGCTTTGTTTGAATGCGTTTTTCATTTGATTCATTAGCTTTGTAGAATACATTTCACTTTCAATTAATTTAAACAACTTTGTTGGAATGTGTTTGACTTTCATTTGCTTTATTTGATTGCTTTTGACTTTCATTTGATTTAGCTTGTAGAACGTATTTGACTTTCATTTAATTCAGATTTGAATGTGTTTGACTTTCATTTGATTCAATTAGCTTTGTAGAATGTTTTGACTTTCATTTGATTCAAAATCTTTGTTTGTATGTGTTCGACTTTCATTTGATTCAATTAGCTTTGTTTGAATGTGTTTGACTTTAATTTAATTCAATTAGCTTTGTAGAATGTATTAGACTTCTATTTGATTTAATTAGCTTTGTTTTAATGTATTTGACTCTCATTTGATTCAAATAGCTTTGTTTGAATGTTTTGACTTTCATTTGATTCAAATAGCTTTGTTGAATGTGTTTTACTTTCATTTGATTCAATTAGTGTTGTAGAATGTATTGACTTTCATTCGATTAAAATAGCTTTGTTTGAATGTGTTTGACTTTCATTTGATTCAATTAGCTTTGTAGAATGTATTTGACTTTCATTTGATTCAAATAGCTTTGTTTGAATGTGTTTAACTTTCAATTGATTCAATTAGCTTTGTAGAATGTGTTTGACTGTCATTTGATTCAAAAAGCTTTGTTTGAATGTGTTTGAATTTCATTTAGATCAATTTGCTTTGTAGAATGCATTTCACTTTCATTTGATTTATATAACTTTGTTTGAATGTGTTTGACTTTCATTTAAATTAAAAAGCTTTTTTGAATGTGTTTGACTTTCATTTGATTTAAAAGGCTTTGTTTGAATGTGTTTGACTTTTCATTTGATTCAATTAGCTTTGTAGAATGTATTTCACTTTTATTTGATTTAATTAGATTTGTTTGAATTTATTTGACTGTCCTTTGATTCAAATAGCTTTATTTGAATGTGTTTGACTTTCATTTGATTCAATTAGCTTTTGTAGAATGTATTTGACTTTCATTTCGATTCAAATAGCTTTATTTGAATGTGTTTGACTTTCATTTGATTCAATTTAGCTTTGTAGAATGCATTTGACTTTCATTTGATTCAAAAATCTTTGTTTGAATGTGTTCGACTTTCATTTGATTCAATTAGCTTTGTTTGAATGTGTTTGACTTTAATTTAATTCAACTAGCTTTGTAAGAATGTATTAGACTTTTATTTGATTTAATTAGCTTTGTTTTAATGTATTTGACTCTCATTTGATTCAAATAGCTTTGTTTGAATGTGTTTGACTTTCATTTGATTCAAATAGCTTTGTTTGAATGTGTTTTACTTTCATTTGATTTAATTAGTTTTGTAGAATGTATTTGACTTTCATTTGATTAAAATAGCTTTGTTTGAATGTGTTTGACTTTCATTTGATTCAATTAGCTTTGTAGAATGTATTTGACTTTCATTTGATTCAAATATCTTTGTTTGAATGTGTTTGAATTTCAATTGATTCAATTAGCTTTGAAGAATGTGTTTGACTGTCATTTGATTCAAATAGCTTTGTTTGAATGTGTTTGAATTTCATTTTAGATCAATTTGCTTTGTAGAATGCATTTCACTTTCATTTGATTTATATAGCTTTGTTTTAAATGTGTTTAACTTTCATTTAAATTAAAAAGCTTTTTTTGAATGTGCTTGACTTTCATTTGATTTAAAAGGCTTTGTTTGAATATGTTTGACTTTCATTTGATTCAATTAGCTTTGTAGAATGTATTTTTACTTTTATTTAATTTATTTTGATTTGTTTGAATTTATTTGACCCTCCTTTGATTCAAATAGCTTTATTTGAATGTGTTTGACTTTCATTTGATTCAATTAGCTTTGTAGAATGTATTTGACTTTCATTTGATTCAAATAGCTTTATTTGAATGTGTTTGACTTTCATTTGATTCAATTAGCTTTGTAGAATGTATTTGACTTTCATTTGATTCAAAATCTTTGTTTGTATGTGTTCGACTTTCATTTGATTCAATTAGCTTTGTTTGAAATGTGTTTGACTTTAATTTAATTCAATTAGCTTTGTAGAATGTATTAGACTTCTATTTGATTTAATTAGCTTTGTTTTAATGTATTTGACTCTCATTTGATTCAAATAGCTTTGTTTGAATGTGTTTGACTTTCATTTGATTCAAATAGCTTTGTTTGAATGTGTTTAACTTTCATTTGATTCAATTAGTTTTGTAGAATGTATTTTACTTTCATTTGATTAAAATAGCTTTGTTTGAATGTGCTTGACTTTCATTTGATTCAATTAGCTTTGTTTGAATGTGTTTGACTTTCATTCGATTTCAATTAGCTTTCTTTGAATGTGTTTGACTTTCATTTGATTCAATTAGCTTTGTAGAATGTATTCGACTCTCATTTGATTCAAATAGCTTTGTTTGAATGCGTTTAACTTTCATTTGATTCAATTAGCTTTGTAGAATACATTTCACTTTCATTTAATTTAAACAACTTTGTTTGAATGTGTTTGACTTTCATTTGACTCAATTAGCTTTATTTGATTGCGTTTGACTTTCATTTGATTCAAATAGCTTTGTAGAATGTATTTGACTTTCATTTGATTCAAATATCTTTGTTTGAATGTGTTTGAATTTCAATTGATTCAATTAGCTTTGAAGAATGTGTTTGACTGTCATTTGATTCAAATAGCTTTGTTTGAATGTGTTTGAATTTCATTTAGATCAATTTGCTTTGTAGAATGCATTTCACTTTCATTTGATTTATATAGCTTTGTTTAAATGTGTTTAACTTTCATTTAAATTAAAAAGCTTTTTTTGAATGTGCTTGACTTTCATTTGATTTAAAAAGGCTTTGTTTGAATATGTTTGACTTTCATTTGATTCAATTAGCTTTGTAGAATGTATTTTACTTTTATTTAATTTATTTTGATTTGTTTGAATTTATTTGACCCTCCTTTGATTCAAATAGCTTTATTTGAATGTGTTTTGACTTTCATTTGATTCAATTAGCTTTGTAGAATGTATTTGACTTTCATTTGATTCAAATAGCTTTATTTGAATGTGTTTGACTTTCATTTGATTCAATTAGCTTTGTAGAATGTATTTGACTTTCATTTGATTCAAAATCTTTGTTTGTATGTGTTCGACTTTCATTTGATTCAATTAGCTTTGTTTGAATGTGTTTGACTTTAATTTAATTCAATTAGCTTTGTAGAATGTATTAGACTTCTATTTGATTTAATTAGCTTTGTTTTAATGTATTTGACTCTCATTTGATTCAAATAGCTTTGTTTGAATGTGTTTGACTTTCATTTGATTCAAATAGCTTTGTTTGAATGTGTTTAACTTTCATTTGATTCAATTAGTTTTGTAGAATGTATTTTACTTTCATTTGATTAAAATAGCTTTGTTTGAATGTGCTTGACTTTCATTTGATTCAATTAGCTTTGTTTGAATGTGTTTGACTTTCATTCGATTCAATTAGCTTTCTTTGAATGTGTTTGACTTTCATTTGATTCAATTAGCTTTGTAGAATGTATTCGACTCTCATTTGATTCAAATAGCTTTGTTTGAATGCGTTTAACTTTCATTTGATTCAATTAGCTTTGTAGAATACATTTCACTTTCATTTAATTTAAACAACTTTGTTTGAATGTGTTTGACTTTCATTTGACTCAATTAGCTTTATTTGATTGCGTTTGACTTTCATTTGATACAATTAGCTTTGTAGAACGTATTTGACTTTCATTTGATTCAAATAGCGTTGTTTGAATGTGTTAGACTTTCATTTGATTCAATTAGCTTTGTAGAATGTATTTGACTTTCATTTGAGTCAAATAACTTTGTTTGACTGTGTTTGACTTTCATTTGTTTCAATTTGCTTTGTAGAATGTATTTGACATTCATTTTCTTCAAATAGCTTTGTTTGAATGTGTTTGACTTTCATTTGATTCAATTAGCTTTGTAGAATGTATTTGACATTCATTTAATTAAAATAGCTTTTGTGTGAATGTGTTTGACTTTCATTTGATTCAATTAGCTTTGTTTGAATGTGTTTGACTTTTATTTGATTTAATTAGCTTTGTAGAATGTATTTGACTTTCATTTGATTCAAATAGCTTTGTTTGAATGTGTTCGACTTTCATTTGATTCAATTAGCTTTGTTTGAATGTGTTTGACTTTAATTTAATTCAATTAGCTTTGTAGAATGTATTAGACTTTTATTTGATTTAATTAGCTTTGTTTTAATGTATTTGACTCTCATTTGATTCAAATAGCTTTGTTTGAATGTGTTTGACTTTCATTTGATTCAAATAGCTTTGTTTGAATGTGTTTAACTTTCATTTGATTCAATTAGTTTTGTAGAATGTATTTTACTTTCATTTGATTAAAATAGTTTTGTTTGAATGTGCTTGACTTTCATTTGATTCAATTAGCTTTGTTTGAATGTGTTTGACTTTCATTCGATTCAATTAGCTTTGTTGAATGTATTTGACTCTCATTTGATTCAATTAGCTTTGTTTGAATGTGTTTGACTTTCATTGGATTCAATTAGCTTTGTAGAATGTATTCGACTCTCATTTGATTCAAATAGCTTTGTTTGAATGTGTTTAACTTTCATTTGATTCAATTAGCTTTGTAGAATACATTTCACTTTCATTTAATTTAAACAACTTTGTTTGAATGTGTTTGACTTTCATTTGACTCAAATAGCTTTATTTGATTGCGTTTGACTTTCATTTGATACAATTAGCTTTGTAGAACGTATTTGACTTTCATTTGATTCAAATAGCTTTGTTTGAATGTGTTTGACTTTCATTTGATTCAATTAGCTTTGTAGAATGTATTAGACTTTTATTTGATTCAAATAGCTTTGTTTGAATGTGTTTGACTTTCATTTAATTCAATTTGCTTTGTAGAATGCATTTGACTTTCATTTTCTTCAAATAGCTTTGTTTGAATGTGTTTGACTTTCATTTGATTCAATTAGCTTTGTAGAATGTATTTGACATTCATTTAATTAAAATAGCTTTGTTTGAATGTGTTTGACTTTCATTTGATTCAATTAGCTTTGTTTGAATGTGTTTAACTTTTATTTGATTTAATTAGCTTTGTAGAATGTATTTGACTTTCATTGGATTCAAATAGCTTTGTTTGAATGTGTTTGACTTTCAATTGATTCAATTAGCTTTGTAGAATGTATTTTACTGTCATTTGATTCAAATAGCTTTGTTTGAATGTGTTTGAATTTCATTTAATTCAATTTGCTTTGTAGAATGCATTTCCCTTTCATTTGATTTATATAGCTTTGTTTGAATGTGTTCGACTTTCATTTAAATTAAAAAGCTTTTTTTGAATGTGTTTGACTTTCATTTGATTTAAAAGACTTTTTTGAATGTGTTTTGACTTTCATTTGATTCAATTAGCTTTGTTTGAATGTGTTTGACTTTTATTTGATTTAATTAGCTTTGTAGAATGTATTTGACTTTCATTTGATTCAAATAGCTTTGTTTGATTGTGTTTGACTTTCATTTGATTCAATTAGCTTTGTAGAATGTATTTGACTTTCATTTGAGTCAAATAACTTTGTTTGACTGTGTTTCACTTTCATTTGTTTCAATTTGCTTTGTAGAATGTATTTGACTTTCATTTTCTTCAAATAGCTTTGTTTGAATGTGTTTGACTTTCATTTGATTCAATTAGCTTTGTAGAATGTATTTGACATTCATTTAATTAAAATAGCTTTGTTTGAATGTGTTTGACTTTCATTTGATTCAATTAGCTTTGTTTGAATGTGTTTGACTTTTATTTGATTTAATTAGCTTTGTAGAATGTATTTGACTTTCATTTGATTCAAATAGCTTTGTTTGAATGTGTTTGACTTTCAATTGATTCAATTAGCTTTGTAGAATGTATTTTACTGTCATTTGATTCAAATAGCTTTGTTTGAATGTGTTTGAATTTCGTTTAATTCAATTTGCTTTGTAGAATGCATTTAACTTTCATTTGATTTATATAGCTTTGTTTGAATGTGTTCGACTTTCATTTAAATTAAAAAGTTTTTTTTGAATGTGTTTGACTTTCATTTGATTTAAAAGACTTTTTTTGAATGTGCTTGACTTTCATTTGATTCAATTAGCTTTGTAGAATGTATTTTACTTGAATTTAATTTAATTAGCTTTGTTTGAATTTATTTGACTCTCATTTTATTCAAATAGCTTTGTTTGAATGTGTTTGACTTTCATTTGATTCAATTAGCTTTGTAGAATGTATTTGACTTTCATTTGATTCAAATAGCTTTATTTGAATATGTTTGACTTTCATTTGATTCAATTAGCTTTGTAGAATACATTTCACTTTCATTTAATTTAAACAACTATGTTTGAATGTGTTTGACTTTCATTTGACTCAAATAGCTTTATTTGATTGCGTTTGACTTTCATTTGATACAATTAGCTTTGTAGAACGTATTTGACTTTCATTTGATTCAAATAGCTTTGTTTGAATGTGTTTGACTTTCATTTGACTCAATTAGCTTTGTAGAATGTATTTGACTTTCATTGGAGTCAAATAACTTTGTTTGACTGTGTTTCACTTTCATTTGTTTCAATTTGCTTTGTAGAATGTATTTGACTTTCATTTTCTTCAAATAGCTTTGTTTGAATGTGTTTGACTTTCATTTGATTCAATTAGCTTTGTAGAATGTATTTGACATTCATTTAATTAAAATAGCTTTGTTTGAATGTGTTTGACTTTCATTTGATTCAATTAGCTTTGTTTGAATGTGTTTGACTTTTATTTGATTTAATTAGCTTTGTTTGAATTTATTTGACTCTCATTTGATTCAAATAGCTTTGTTTGAATATGTTTGACTTTCATTTGATTCAATTAGCTTTGTAGAATGTATTTGACTTTCATTTGATTCAAATAGCTTTGTTTGAATGTGTTTGAATTTCATTTAGATCAATTTGCTTTGTAGAATGCAATTCACTTTCATTTGATTTATATAGCTTTGTTTGAATGTGTTTGACTTTCATTTGACTCAAATAGCTTTATTTGATTGCGTTTGACTTTCATTTGATACAATTAGCTTTGTAGAACGTATTTGACTTTCATTTGATTCAAATAGCGTTGTTTGAATGTGTTAGACTTTCATTTGATTCAATTAGCTTTGTAGAATGTATTTGACTTTTATTTGAGTCAAATAACTTTGTTTGACTGTGTTTGACTTTCATTTGTTTCAATTTGCTTTGTAGAATGTATTTGACATTCATTTTCTTCAAATAGCTTTGTTTGAATGTGTTTGACTTTCATTTGATTCAATTAGCTTTGTAGAATGTATTTGACATTCATTTAATTGAAATAGCTTTGTGTGAATGTGTTTGACTTTCATTTGATTCAATTAGCTTTGTTTGAATGTGTTTGACTTTTATTTGATTTAATTAGCTTTGTAGAAAGTATTTGACTTTCATTTGATTCAAATAGCTTTGTTTGAATGTGTTTGACTTTCAATTGATTCAATTAGCTTTGTAGAATGTATTTTACTGTCATTTGATTCAAATAGCTTTGTTTGAATGTGTTTGACTTTCATTTAATTCAATTTGCTTTGTAGAATGCATTTGACTTTCATTTTCTTCAAATAGCTTTGTTTGAATGTGTTTGACTTTCATTTGATTCAATTAGCTTTGTAGAATGTATTTGACATTCATTTAATTAAAATAGCTTTGTTTGAATGTGTTTGACTTTCATTTGATTCAATTAGCTTTGTTTGAATGTGTTTGACTTTTATTTGATTTAATTAGCTTTGTAGAATGTATTTGACTTTCATTTGATTCAAATAGCTTTGTTTGAATGTGTTTGACTTTCAATTGATTCAATTAGCTTTGTAGAATGTATTTTACTGTCATTTGATTCAAATAGCTTTGTTTGAATGTGTTTGAATTTCATTTAATTCAATTTGCTTTGTAGAATGCATTTCACTTTCATTTGATTTATATAGCTTTGTTTGAATGTGTTCGACTTTCATTTAAATTAAAAAGCTTTTTTGAATGTGTTTGACTTTCATTTGATTTAAAAGACTTTTTTGAATGTGTTTGACTTTCATTTGATTCAATTAGCTTTGTTTGAATGTGTTTGACTTTTATTTGATTTAATTAGCTTTGTAGAATGTATTTGACTTTCATTTGATTCAAATAGCTTTGTTTGAATGTGTTTGACTTTCAATTGATTCAATTAGCTTTGTAGAATGTATTTTACTGTCATTTGATTCAAATAGCTTTGTTTGAATGTGTTTGAATTTCATTTAATTCAATTTACTTTGTAGAATGCATTTCACTTTCATTTGATTTATATAGCTTTGTTTGAATGTGTTCGACTTTCATTTAAATTAAAAAGCTTTTTTTGAATGTGTTTGACTTTCATTTGATTTAAAAGACTTTTTTGAATGTGTTTGACTTTCATTTGATTCAATTAGCTTTGTAGATTGTATTTTAGTTTTATTTTATTTAATTAGCTTTGTTTGAATTTATTTGACTCTCATTTGATTCAAATAGCTTTGTTTGAATTTGTTTGACTTTCATTTGATTCAATTAGCTTTGTAGAATGTATTTAACTTTCATTTGATTCAAATAGCTTTATTTGAATGTGTTTGACTTTTATTTGATTCAATTAGCTTTGTAGAATGTATTTGACTTTCATTTGATTCAAATAGCTTTGTTTGAATGTGTTTGACTTTCATTTAATTCAATTTGCTTTGTAGAATGCATTTGACTTTCATTTTCTTCAAATAGCTTTGTTTGAATGTGATTGACTTTCATTTGATTCAATTAGCTTTGTAGAATGTATTTGACATTCATTTAATTAAAATAGCTTTGTTTGAATGTGTTTGACTTTCATTTGATTCAATTAGCTTTGTTTGAATGTGTTTGACTTTTATTTGATTTAATTAGCTTTGTAGAATGTATTTGACTTTCATTTTATTCAAATAGCTTTGTTTGAATGTGTTTGACTTTCAATTGATTCAATTAGCTTTGTAGAATGTATTTTACTGTCATTTGATTCAAATAGCTTTGTTTGAATGTGTTTAAATTTCATTTAATTCAATTTGCTTTGTAGAATGCATTTCACTTTCATTTGATTTATATAGCTTTGTTTGAATGTGTTCGACTTTCATTTAAATTAAAAAGCTTTTTTTGAATGTGTTTGACTTTCACTTGATTTAATAGACTTTTTTGAATGTGTTTGACTTTCATTTGATTCAATTAGCTTTGTTTGAATGTGTTTGACTTTTATTTGATTTAATTAGCTTTGTAGAATGTATTTGACTTTCATTTGATTCAAATAGCTTCGTTTGAATGTGTTTGACTTTCAATTGATTCAATTAGCTTTGTAGAATGTATTTTACTGTCATTTGATTCAAATAGCTTTGTTTGAATGTGTTTGAATTTCATTTAATTCAATTTACTTTGTAGAATGCATTTCACTTTCATTTGATTTATATAGCTTTGTTTGAATGTGTTCGACTTTCATTTAAATTAAAAAGCTTTTTTTGAATGTATTTGACTTTCATTTGATTTAAAAGACTTTTTTGAATGTGTTTTGACTTTCATTTGATTCAATTAGCTTTGTTTGAATGTGTTTTAGTTTTATTTTATTTAATTAGCCTTGTTTGAATTTATTTGACTCTCATTTGATTCAAATAGCTTTGTTTGAATTTGTTTGACTTTCATTTGATTCAATTAGCTTTGTAGAATGTATTTGACTTTCATTTGATTCAAATAGCTTTATTTGAATGTGTTTGACTTTCATTTGATTCAATTAGCTTTGTAGAATGTATTAGACTTTTATTTGATTTAATTAGCTTTGTTTGAATGTATTTGACTCTCATTTGATTCAAATAGCTTTGTTTGAATGTGTTTGACTTTCATTTGATTCAATTAGCTTTGTAGATTGTATTTTACTTTCATTTGATTAAAATAGTTTTGTTTAAATGTGTTTGACTTTTATTTGATTCAAATAGCTTTGTTGAATGAATTTGACTTTCATTTGATTCAATTAGCTTTGTTTGAATGTGTTTGACTTTCATTTGATTCAATTAGCTTTGTAGAATGTATTTGACTGTCATTTGATTCAAATAGCTTTGTTTGAATGCGTTTAACTTTCATTTGATTCAATTAGCTTTGTAGAATGCATTTCACTTTCATTTGATTTAAATAACTTTGTTTGAATGCGTTTGACTTTCATTTGATTCAAATAGCTTTATTTGAATGTGTTTGACTTTCATTTGATATAATTAGCTTTGTTGAACGTATTTGATATTCATTTGATTAAAATAGCTTTGTTTGAATATGTTTGACTTTCATTTGATTCAATTAGCTTAAGTTGAATGTGTTTGACTTTCATTTGATTCAATTTGCTTTGTTGAATGTATTTGACTTTCAGTTGATTCAATTAGCTTTGTTTGAATGTGTTTGACTTTCATTTGATTCAATTAGCTTTGTAGAATGTATTTGACTTTTATTTGAATTAATTAGCTTTGTTTGAATGTATTTGACTCTCATTTGATTCAAATAGCTTTGTTTGAATGTGTTTCACTTTCATTGTATTCAATTAGCTTTGTAGAATGCATTTCACTTTCATTTGATTCAAATAGCTTTGTTTGAATGTGTTTGACTTTCATTTGATACAATTAGCTTTGTAGAATGTATTTGACTGTCATTTGATTAAAATAGCTTTGTTTGAATGTGTTTGACTTTCATTTGATTCAATTAGCTTAGTAGAATGTATTTGACTTCATTTGATTCAAATAGCTTTGTTTGAATGTGTTTGACTTTCATTTGTTGCAATTAGCTTTGTAGAATGTATTTGACTTTCACTTGATTCGAAAGCTTTGTTTGACTATGTTTGACTTTCATTAAATTCAATTAGCTTATTTTGAATGTGTTTGACTTTAATTTAATTCAATTAGCTTTGTAGAATGTATTTGACTTTTATTTGATTTAATTAGCTTTGTTTGAATGTGTTTGACTTTCATTTGATTCAATTAGCTTTGTAGAATGTATTTGACTTTCATTTGAATCAAATAACTTTGTTTGACTGTGTTTGACTTTCATTTGATTCAATTTGCTTTGTAGAATGTATTTGATATTCATTTTCTTCAAATAGCTTTGTTTGAATGTGTTTGACTTTCATTTGATTCAATTAGCTTTGTAGAATGTATTTGGCATTCATTTAATTAAAATAGCTTTGTTTGAATGTGTTTGACTTTCATTTGATTCAATTACCTTTGTTTGAATGTGTTTGACTTTTATTTGATTTAATTAGCTTTGTAGAATGTATTTGACTTTCATTTGATTCAAATAGCTTTGTTTGAATGTGTTTGACTTTCAATTGATTCAATTAGCTTTGTAAAATGTATTTTACTGTCATTTGATTCAAATAGCTTTGTTTGAATGTGTTTGAATTTCATTTAATTCAATTTGCTTTGTAGAATGCATTTCACTTTCATTTGATTTATATAGCTTTGTTTGAATGTGTTCGACTTTCATTTAAATTAAAAAGCTTTTTTTGAATGTGTTTGACTTTCATTTGATTTAAAAGACTTTTTTGAATGTGTTTGACTTTCATTTGATTCAATTAGCTTTGTTTGAATGTGTTTGACTTTTATTTGATTTAATTAGCTATGTAGAATGTATTTGACTTTCATTTGATTCAAATAGCCTTGTTTGAATGTGTTTGACTTTCAATTGATTCAAGTAGCTTTGTAGAATGTATTTTACTTTCATTTGATTCAAATAGCTTTGTTTGAATGTGTTTGAATTTCATTTAATTCAATTTGCTTTGTAGAATGCATTTCACTTTCATTTGATTTATATAGCTTTGTTTGAATGTGTTCGACTTTCATTTAAATTAAAAAGCTTTTTTTGAATGTGTTTGACTTTCATTTGATTTAAAAGACTTTTTTGAATGTGTTTGACTTTCATTTGATTCAATTAGCTTTGTAGAATGTATTTTACTTTTATTTTATTTAATTAGCTTTGTTTGAATTTATTTGACTCTCATTTGATTCAAATAGCTTTGTTTGAATGTGTTTGACTTTCATTTGATTCAATTAGCTTTGTAGAATGTATTTGACTTTCATTTGATTCAAATAGCTTTATTTGAATGTGCTTGACTTTCATTTGATTCAATTAGCTTTGTAGAATGTATTAGACTTTTATTTGATTTAATTAGCTTTGTTTGAATGTATTTGACTCTCATTTGATTCAAATAGCTTTGTTTGAATGTGTTTGACTTTCATTTGATTCAATTAGCTTTGTAGATTGTATTTTACTTTCATTTGATTAAAATAGCTTTGTTTAAATGTGCTTGACTTTCATTTGATTCAATTAGCTTTGTTTGAATGTGTTTGATTTTTATTTGATTCAAATAGCTTTGTTGAATGAATTTGACTTTCATTTGATTCAATTAGCTTTGTTTGAATGTGTTTGACTTTCATTTGATTCAATTAGCTTTGTAGAATGTATTTGACTGTCATTTGATTCAAATAGCTTTGTTTGAATGCGTTTAACTTTCATTTGATTCAATTAGCATTGTAGAATGCATTTCACTTTCATTTGATTTAAATAACTTTGTTTGAATGCGTTTGACTTTCATTTTATTCAAATAGCTTTATTTGAATGTGTTTGACTTTCATTTGATATAATTAGCTTTGTTGAACGTATTTGATATTCATTTGATTAAAATAGCTTTGTTTGAATATGTTTGACTTTCATTTGATTCAATTAGCTTAAGTTGAATGTGTTTGACTTTCATTTGATTCAATTTGCTTTGTTGAATGTATTTGACTTTCAGTTGATTCAATTAGCTTTGTTTGAATGTGTTTGACTTTCATTTGATTCAATTAGCTTAGTAGAATGTATTTGACTTCATTTGATTCAAATAGCTTTGTTTGAATGTGTTTGACTTTCATTTGTTTCAATTAGCTTTGTAGAATGTATTTGACTTTCACTTGATTTGAAAGCTTTGTTTGACTATGTTTGACTTTCATTAAATTCAATTAGCTTATTTTGAATGTGTTTGACTTTAATTTAATTCAATTAGCTTTGTAGAATGTATTTGACTTTTATTTGATTTAATTAGCTTTGTTTGAATGTGTTTGACTTTCATTTGATTCAATTAGCTTTGTAGAATGTATTTGACTTTCATTTGAATCAAATAACTTTGTTTGACTGTGTTTGACTTTCATTTGATTCAATTTGCTTTGTAGAATGTATTTGATATTCATTTTCTTCAAATAGCTTTGTTTGAATGTGTTTGACTTTCATTTGATTCAATTAGCTTTGTAGAATGTATTTGGCATTCATTTAATTAAAATAGCTTTGTTTGAATGTGTTTGACTTTCATTTGATTCAATTACCTTTGTTTGAATGTGTTTGACTTTTATTTGATTTAATTAGCTTTGTAGAATGTATTTGACTTTCATTTGATTCAAATAGCTTTGTTTGAATGTGTTTGACTTTCAATTGATTCAATTAGCTTTGTAAAATGTATTTTACTGTCATTTGATTCAAATAGCTTTGTTTGAATGTGTTTGAATTTCATTTAATTCAATTTGCTTTGTAGAATGCATTTCACTTTCATTTGATTTATATAGCTTTGTTTGAATGTGTTCGACTTTCATTTAAATTAAAAAGCTTTTTTTGAATGTGTTTGACTTTCATTTGATTTAAAAGACTTTTTTGAATGTGTTTGAATTTCATTTGATTCAATTAGCTTTGTTTGAATGTGTTTGACTTTTATTTGATTTAATTAGCTTTGTAGAATGTATTTGACTTTCATTTGATTCAAAAAGCCTTATTTGAATGTGTTTGACTTTCAATTGATTCAAGTAGCTTTGTAGAATGTATTTTACTTTCATTTGATTCAAATAGCTTTGTTTGAATGTGTTTGAATTTCATTTAATTCAATTTGCTTTGTAGAATGCATTTCACTTTCATTTGATTTATATAGCTTTGTTTGAATGTGTTCGACTTTCATTTAAATTAAAAAGCTTTTTTTGAATGTGTTTGACTTTCATTTGATTTAAAAGACTTTTTTGAATGTGTTTGACTTTCATTTGATTCAATTAGCTTTGTAGAATGTATTTTACTTTTATTTTATTTAATTAGCTTTGTTTGAATTTATTTGACTCTCATTTGATTCAAATAGCTTTGTTTGAATGTGTTTGACTTTCATTTGATTCAATTAGCTTTGTAGAATGTATTTGACTTTCATTTGATTCAAATAGCTTTA
This sequence comes from Chenopodium quinoa, assembly GCF_001683475.1. Classification (NCBI taxonomy): domain Eukaryota; kingdom Viridiplantae; phylum Streptophyta; class Magnoliopsida; order Caryophyllales; family Amaranthaceae; genus Chenopodium; species Chenopodium quinoa. The sequence continues at coordinate 27,427 of NW_018742590.1, read as the reverse complement.
TTTGAATGTGCTTGACTTTCATTTGATTCAATTAGCTTTGTAGAATGTATTAGACTTTTATTTGATTTAATTAGCTTTGTTTGAATGTATTTGACTCTCATTTGATTCAAATAGCTTTGTTTGAATGTGTTTGACTTTCATTTGATTAAATTAGCTTTGTAGATTGTATTTTACTTTCATTTGATTAAAATAGCTTTGTTTAAATGTGCTTGACTTTCATTTGATTCAATTAGCTTTGTTTGAATGTGTTTGATTTTTATTTGATTCAAATAGCTTTGTTGAATGAATTTGACTTTCATTTGATTCAATTAGCTTTGTTTGAATGTGTTTGACTTTCATTTGATTCAATTAGCTTTGTAGAATGTATTTGACTGTCATTTGATTCAAATAGCTTTGTTTGAATGCGTTTAACTTTCATTTGATTCAATTAGCATTGTAGAATGCATTTCACTTTCATTTGATTTAAATAACTTTGTTTGAATGCGTTTGACTTTCATTTTATTCAAATAGCTTTATTTGAATGTGTTTGACTTTCATTTGATATAATTAGCTTTGTTGAACGTATTTGATATTCATTTGATTAAAATAGCTTTGTTTGAATATGTTTGACTTTCATTTGATTCAATTAGCTTAAGTTGAATGTGTTTGACTTTCATTTGATTCAATTTGCTTTGTTGAATGTATTTGACTTTCAGTTGATTCAATTAGCTTTGTTTGAATGTGTTTGACTTTCATTTGATTCAATTAGCTTAGTAGAATGTATTTGACTTCATTTGATTCAAATAGCTTTGTTTGAATGTGTTTGACTTTCATTTGTTTCAATTAGCTTTGTAGAATGTATTTGACTTTCACTTGATTCGAAAGCTTTGTTTGACTATGTTTGACTTTCATTAAATTCAATTAGCTTATTTTGAATGTGTTTGACTTTAATTTAATTCAATTAGCTTTGTAGAATGTATTTGACTTTTATTTGATTTAATTAGCTTTGTTTGAATGTGTTTGACTTTCATTTGATTCAATTAGCTTTGTAGAATGTATTTGACTTTCATTTGAATCAAATAACTTTGTTTGACTGTGTTTGACTTTCATTTGATTCAATTTGCTTTGTAGAATGTATTTGATATTCATTTTCTTCAAATAGCTTTGTTTGAATGTGTTTGACTTTCATTTGATTCAATTAGCTTTGTAGAATGTATTTGGCATTCATTTAATTAAAATAGCTTTGTTTGAATGTGTTTGACTTTCATTTGATTCAATTACCTTTGTTTGAATGTGTTTGACTTTTATTTGATTTAATTAGCTTTGTAGAATGTATTTGACTTTCATTTGATTCAAATAGCTTTGTTTGAATGTGTTTGACTTTCAATTGATTCAATTAGCTTTGTAAAATGTATTTTACTGTCATTTGATTCAAATAGCTTTGTTTGAATGTGTTTGAATTTCATTTAATTCAATTTGCTTTGTAGAATGCATTTCACTTTCATTTGATTTATATAGCTTTGTTTGAATGTGTTCGACTTTCATTTAAATTAAAAAGCTTTTTTTGAATGTGTTTGACTTTCATTTGATTTAAAAGACTTTTTTGAATGTGTTTGACTTTCATTTGATTCAATTAGCTTTGTTTGAATGTGTTTGACTTTTATTTGATTTAACTAGCTTTGTAGAATGTATTTGACTTTCATTTGATTCAAATAGCCTTGTTTGAATGTGTTTGACTTTCAATTGATTCAAGTAGCTTTGTAGAATGTATTTTACTTTCATTTGATTCAAATAGCTTTGTTTGAATGTGTTTGAATTTCATTTAATTCAATTTGCTTTGTAGAATGCATTTCACTTTCATTTGATTTATATAGCTTTGTTTGAATGTGTTCGACTTTCATTTAAATTAAAAAGCTTTTTTTTGAATGTGTTTGACTTTCATTTGATTTAAAAGACTTTTTTGAATGTGTTTGACTTTCATTTGATTCAATTAGCTTTGTAGATTGTATTTTACTTTTATTTTATTTAATTAGCTTTGTTTGAATTTATTTGACTCTCATTTGATTCAAATAGCTTTGTTTGAATGTGTTTGACTTTCATTTGATTCAATTAGCTTTGTAGAATGTATTTGACTTTCATTTGATTCAAATAGCTTTATTTGAATGTGCTTTGACTTTCATTTGATTCAATTAGCTTTGTAGAATGTATTAGACTTTTATTTGATTTAATTAGCTTTGTTTGAATGTATTTGACTCTCATTTGATTCAAATAGCTTTGTTTGAATGTGTTTGACTCTCATTTGATTCAATTAGCTTTGTAGATTGTATTTTACTTTCATTTGATTAAAATAGCTTTGTTTAAATGTGCTTGACTTTCATTTGATTCAATTAGCTTTGTTTGAATGTGTTTGACTTTTATTTGATTCAAATAGCTTTGTTGAATGAATTTGACTTTCATTTGATTCAATTAGCTTTGTTTGAATGTGTTTGACTTTAATTTGATTCAATTAGCTTTGTAGAATGTATTTGACTGTCATTTGATTCAAATAGCTTTGTTTGAATGCGTTTAACTTTCATTTGATTCAATTAGCATTGTAGAATGCATTTCACTTTCATTTGATTTAAATAACTTTGTTTGAATGCGTTTGACTTTCATTTGATTCAAACTAGCTTTATTTGAATGTGTTTGACTTTCATTTGATATAATTAGCTTTGTTGAACGTATTTGATATTCATTTGATTAAAATAGCTTTGTTTGAATATGTTTGACTTTCATTTGATTCAATTAGCTTAAGTTGAATGTGTTTGACTTTCATTTGATTCAATTTGCTTTGTTGAATGTATTTGACTTTCAGTTGATTCAATTAGCTTTGTTTGAATGTGTTTGACTTTCATTTGATTCAATTAGCTTTGTAGAATGTATTTGACTTTTATTTGATTTAATTAGCTTTGTTTGAATGTATTTGACTCTCATTTGATTCAAATAGCTTTGTTTTAATGTGTTTCACTTTCATTTGATTCAATTAGCTTTGTAGAATGCATTTCACTTTCATTTGATTCAAATATCTTTGTTTGAATGTGTTTGACTTTCATTTGATACAATTAGCTTTGTAGAATGTATTTGACTGTCATTTGATTAAAATAGCTTTGTTTGAATGTGTTTGACTTTCATTTGATTCAATTAGCTTAGTAGAATGTATTTGACTTCATTTGATTCAAATAGCTTTGTTTGAATGTGTTTGACTTTCATTTGTTTCAATTAGCTTTGTAGAATGTATTTGACTTTCACTTGATTCGAAAGCTTTGTTTGACTGTGTTTGACTTTCATTAAATTCAATTAGCTTATTTTGAATGTGTTTGACTTTAATTTAATTCAATTAGCTTTGTAGAATGTATTTGACTTTTATTTGATTTAATTAGCTTTGTTTGAATGTGTTTGACTTTCATTTGATTCAATTAGCTTTGTAGAATGTATTTGACTTTCATTTGAATCAAATAACTTTGTTTGACTGTGTTTGACTTTCATTTGATTCAATTTGCTTTGTAGAATGTATTTGACTTTCATTTTCTTCAAATAGCTTTGTTTGAATGTGTTTGACTTTCATTTGATTCAATTAGCTTTCTAGAATGTATTTGACATTCATTTAATTAAAATAGCTTTGTTTGAATGTGTTTGACTTTCATTTGATTCAATTAGCTTTGTTTGAATGTGTTTGACTTTCATTTGATTCAATTAGCTTTGTAGAATGTATTTGACTTTCATTTGATTCAAATAGCTTTGTTTGAATGTGTTTGACTTTCAATTGATTCAATTAGCTTTGTAGAATGTGTTTGACTGTCATTTGATTCAAATAGCTTTGTTTGAATGTGTTTGAATTTCATTTAGATCAATTTGCTTTGTAGAATGCATTTCACTTTCATTTGATTTATATAGCTTTGTTTGAATGTGTTCGACTTTCATTTAAATTAAAAAGCTTTTTTTGAATGTGTTTGACTTTCATTTGATTTAAAAGACTTTTTTGAATGTGTTTGACTTTCATTTGATTCAATTAGCTTTGTTTGAATGTGTTTGACTTTTATTTGATTTAATTAGCTTTGTAGAATGTATTTGACTTTCATTTGATTCAAATAGCTTTGTTTGAATGTGTTTGACTTTCAATTGATTCAATTAGCTTTGTAGAATGTATTTTACTGTCATTTGATTCAAATAGCTTTGTTTGAATGTGTTTGAATTTCATTTAATTCAATTTGCTTTGTAGAATGCATTTCACTTTCATTTGATTTATATAGCTTTGTTTGAATGTGTTCGACTTTCATTTAAATTAAAAAGCTTTTTTTGAATGTGTTTGACTTTCATTTGATTTAAAAGACTTTTTTGAATGTGTTTGACTTTCATTTTATTCAATTAGCTTTGTAGAATGTATTTTACTTTTATTTTATTTAATTAGCTTTGTTTGAATTTATTTGACTCTCATTTGATTCAAATAGCTTTGTTTGAATGTGTTTGACTTTCATTTGATTCAATTAGCTTTGTAGAATGTATTTGACTTTCATTTGATTCAAATAGCTTAATTTGAATGTGTTTGACTTTCATTTGATTCAATTAGCTTTGTAGAATGTATTAGACTTTTATTTGATTTAATTAGCTTTGTTTGAATGTATTTGACTCTCATTTGATTCAAATAGCTTTGTTTGAATGTGTTTGACTTTCATTTGATTCAATTAGCTTTGTAGATTGTATTTTACTTTCATTTGATTAAAATAGCTTTGTTTAAATGTGCTTGACTTTCATTTGATTCAATTAGCTTTGTTTGAATGGGTTTGACTTTCATTTGATTCAATTAGCTTTGTAGATTGTATTTTACTTTCATTTGATTAAAATAGCTTTGTTTAAATGTGCTTGACTTTCATTTGATTCAATTAGCTTTGTTTGAATGTGTTTGACTTTTATTTGATTCAAATAGCTTTGTTGAATGAATTTGACTTTCATTTGATTCAATTAGCTTTGTTTGAATGTGTTTGACTTTCATTTGATTCAATTAGCTTTGTAGAATGTATTTGACTGTCATTTGATTCAAATAGCTTTGTTTGAATGCGTTTAACTTTCATTTGATTCAATTAGCATTGTAGAATGCATTTCACTTTCATTTGATTTAAATAACTTTGTTTGAATGCGTTTGACTTTCATTTGATTCAAATAGCTTTATTTGAATGTGTTTGACTTTCATTTGATATAATTAGCTTTGTTGAACGTATTTGATATTCATTTGATTAAAATAGCTTTGTTTGAATATGTTTGACTTTCATTTGATTCAATTAGCTTAAGTTGAATGTGTTTGACTTTCATTTGATTCAATTTGCTTTGTTGAGTGTATTTGACTTTCAGTTGATTCAATTAGCTTTGTTTGAATGTGTTTGACTTTCATTTGATTCAATTAGCTTTATAGAATGTATTTGACTTTTATTTGATTTAATTAGCTTTGTTTGAATGTATTTGACTCTCATTTGATTCAAATAGCTTTGTTTGAATGTGTTTCACTTTCATTTGATTCAATTAGCTTTGTAGAATGCATTTCACTTTCATTTGATTCAAATAGCTTTGTTTGAATGTGTTTGACTTTCATTTGATAAAATTAGCTTTGTAGAATGTATTTGACTGTCATTTGATTAAAATAGCTTTGTTTGAATGTGTTTGACTTTCATTTGATTCAATTAGCTTAGTAGAATGTATTTGACTTCATTTGATTCAAATAGCTTTGTTTGAATGTGTTTGACTTTCATTTGTTTCAATTAGCTTTGTAGAATGTATTTGACTTTCACTTGATTCGAAAGCTTTGTTTGACTGTGTTTGACTTTCATTAAATTCAATTAGCTTATTTTGAATGTGTTTGACTTTAATTTAATTCAATTAGCTTTGTAGAATGTATTTGACTTTTATTTGATTTAATTAGCTTTGTTTGAATGTGTTTGACTTTCATTTGATTCAATTAGCTTTGTAGAATGTATTTGACTTTCATTTGAATCAAATAACTTTGTTTGACTGTGTTTGACTTTCATTTGATTCAATTTGCTTTGTAGAATGTATTTGATATTCATTTTCTTCAAATAGCTTTGTTTGAATGTGTTTGACTTTCATTTGATTCAATTAGCTTTGTAGAATGTATTTGACATTCATTTAATTAAAATAGCTTTGTGTGAATGTGTTTGACTTTCATTTGATTCAATTAGCTTTGTTTGAATGTGTTTGACTTTTATTTGATTTAATTAGCTTTGTAGAATGTATTTGACTTTTATTTGATTCAAATAGCTTTGTTTGAATGTGTTTGACTTTCAATTGATTCAATTAGCTTTGTAAAATGTATTTTACTGTCATTTGATTCAAATAGCTTTGTTTGAATGTGTTTGAATTTCATTTAATTCAATTTGCTTTGTAGAATGCATTTCACTTTCATTTGATTTATATAGCTTTGTTTGAATGTGTTCGACTTTCATTTAAATTAAAAAGCTTTTTTTGAATGTGTTTGACTTTCATTTGATTTAAAAGACTTTTTTGAATGTGTTTGACTTTCATTTGATTCAATTAGCTTTGTTTGAATGTGTTTGACTTTTATTTGATTTAATTAGCTTTGTAGAATGTATTTGACTTTCATTTGACTCAAATAGCTTTGTTTGAATGTGTTTAACTTTCAATTGATTCAATTAGCTTTGTAGAATGTATTTTACTGTCATTTGATTCAAATAGCTTTGTTTGAATGTGTTTGAATTTCATTTAATTCAATTTGCTTTGTAGAATGCATTTCACTTTCATTTGATTTATATAGCTTTGTTTGAATGTGTTCGACTTTCATTTAAATTAAAAAGCTTTTTTTGAATGTGTTTGACTTTCATTTGATTTAAAAGACTTTTTTGAATGTGTTTGACTTTCATTTGATTCAATTAGCTTTGTAGAATGTATTTTACTTTTATTTTATTTAATTAGCTTTGTTTGAATTTATTTGACTCTCATTTGATTCAAATAGCATTGTTTGAATGTGTCTGACTTTCATTTGATTCAATTAGCTTTGTAGAATGTATTTGACTTTCATTTGATTCAAATAGCTTTATTTGAATGTGTTTGACTTTCATTTGATTCAATTAGCTTTGTAGAATGTATTAGACTTTTATTTGATTTAATTAGCTTTTGTTTGAATGTATTTGGCTCTCATTTGATTCAAATAGCTTTGTTTGAATGTGTTTGACTTTCATTTGATTCAATTAGCTTTGTAGATTGTATTTTACTTTCATTTGATTAAAATAGCTTTGTTTAAATGTGCTTGACTTTCATTTAATTCAATTAGCTTTGTTTGAATGTGTTTGACTTTTATTTGATTCAAATAGCTTTGTTGAATGAATTTGACTTTCATTTGATTCAATTTGCTTTGTTTGAATGTGTTTGACTTTCATTTGATTCAATTAGCTTCGTAGAATGTATTTGACTGTTATTTGATTCAAATAGCTTTAATTGAATGCGTTTAACTTTCATTTGATTCAATTAGCATTGTAGAATGCATTTCACTTTCATTTGATTTAAATAACTTTGTTTGAATGCGTTTGACTTTCATTTGATTCAAATAGCTTTATTTGAATGTGTTTGACTTTCATTTGATATAATTAGCTTTGTTGAACGTATTTGATATTCATTTGATTAAAATAGCTTTGTTTGAATATGTTTGACTTTCATTTGATTCAATTAGCTGAAGTTGAATGTGTTTGACTTTCATTTGATTCAATTAGCTTTGTAGAATGTATTTGACTTTTATTTGATTTAATTAGCTTTGTTTGAATGTATTTGACTCTCATTTGATTCAAATAGCTTTGTTTGAATGTGTTTCACTTTCATTTGATTCAATTAGCTATGTAGAATGCATTTCACTTTCATTTGATTCAAATAGCTTTGTTTGAATGTGTTTGACTTTCATTTGATACAATTAGCTTTGTAGAATGTATTTGACTGTCATTAGATTAAAATAGCTTTGTTTGAATGTGTTTGACTTTCATTTGATTCAATTAGCTTAGTAGAATGTATTTGACTTCATTTGATTCAAATAGCTTTGTTTGAATGTGTTTGACTTTCATTTGTTTCAATTAGCTTTGTAGAATGTATTTGACTTTCACTTGATTCGACAGCTTTGTTTGACTGTGTTTGACTTTCATTAAATTCAATTAGCTTATTTTGAATGTGTTTGACTTTAATTTAATTCAATTAGCTTTGTAGAATGTATTTGACTTTTATTTGATTTAATTAGCTTTGTTTGAATGTGTTTGACTTTCATTTGATTCAATTAGCTTTGTAGAATGTATTTGACTTTCATTTGAATCAAATAACTTTGTTTGACTGTGTTTGACTTTCATTTGATTCAATTTGCTTTGTAGAATGTATTTGATATTCATTTTCTTCAAATAGCTTTGTTTGAATGTGTTTGACTTTCATTTGATTCAATTAGCTTTGTAGAATGTATTTGACATTCATTTAATTAAAATAGCTTTGTGTGAATGTGTTTGACTTTCATTTGATTCAATTAGCTTTGTTTGAATGTGTTTGACTTTTATTTGATTTAATTAGCTTTGTAGAATGTATTTGACTTTTATTTGATTCAAATAGCTTTGTTTGAATGTGTTTGACTTTCAATTGATTCAATTAGCTTTGTAAAATGTATTTTACTGTCATTTGATTCAAATAGCTTTGTTTGAATGTGTTTGAATTTCATTTAATTCAATTTGCTTTGTAGAATGCATTTCACTTTCATTTGATTTATATAGCTTTGTTTGAATGTGTTCGACTTTCATTTAAATTAAAAAGCTTTTTTTGAATGTGTTTGACTTTCATTTGATTTAAAAGACTTTTTTGAATGTGTTTGACTTTCATTTGATTCAATTAGCTTTGTTTGAATGTGTTTGACTTTTATTTGATTTAATTAGCTTTGTAGAATGTATTTGACTTTCATTTGACTCAAATAGCTTTGTTTGAATGTGTTTAACTTTCAATTGATTCAATTAGCTTTGTAGAATGTATTTTACTGTCATTTGATTCAAATAGCTTTGTTTGAATGTGTTTGAATTTCATTTAATTCAATTTGCTTTGTAGAATGCATTTCACTTTCATTTGATTTATATAGCTTTGTTTGAATGTGTTCGACTTTCATTTAAATTAAAAAGCTTTTTTTGAATGTGTTTGACTTTCATTTGATTTAAAAGACTTTTTTGAATGTGTTTGACTTTCATTTGATTCAATTAGCTTTGTAGAATGTATTTTACTTTTATTTTATTTAATTAGCTTTGTTTGAATTTATTTGACTCTCATTTGATTCAAATAGCATTGTTTGAATGTGTCTGACTTTCATTTGATTCAATTAGCTTTGTAGAATGTATTTGACTTTCATTTGATTCAAATAGCTTTATTTGAATGTGTTTGACTTTCATTTGATTCAATTAGCTTTGTAGAATGTATTAGACTTTTATTTGACTTAATTAGCTTTTGTTTGAATGTATTTGGCTCTCATTTTATTCAAATAGCTTTGTTTGAATGTGTTTGACTTTCATTTGATTCAATTAGCTTTGTAGATTGTATTTTACTTTCATTTGATTAAAATAGCTTTGTTTAAATGTGCTTGACTTTCATTTAATTCAATTAGCTTTGTTTGAATGTGTTTGACTTTTATTTGATTCAAATAGCTTTGTTGAATGAATTTGACTTTCATTTGATTCAATTTGCTTTGTTTGAATGTGTTTGACTTTCATTTGATTCAATTAGCTTCGTAGAATGTATTTGACTGTTATTTGATTCAAATAGCTTTAATTGAATGCGTTTAACTTTCATTTGATTCAATTAGCATTGTAGAATGCATTTCACTTTCATTTGATTTAAATAACTTTGTTTGAATGCGTTTGACTTTCATTTGATTCAAATAGCTTTATTTGAATGTGTTTGACTTTCATTTGATATAATTAGCTTTGTTGAACGTATTTGATATTCATTTGATTAAAATAGCTTTGTTTGAATATGTTTGACTTTCATTTGATTCAATTAGCTGAAGTTGAATGTGTTTGACTTTCATTTGATTCAATTTGCTTTGTTGAATGTATTTGACTTTCAGTTGATTCAATTAGCTTTGTTTGAATGTGTTTGACTTTCATTTGATTCAATTAGCTTTGTAGAATGTATTTGACTTTTATTTGATTTAATTAGCTTTGTTTGAATGTATTTGACTCTCATTTGATTCAAATAGCTTTGTTTGAATGTGTTTCACTTTCATTTGATTCAATTAGCTATGTAGAATGCATTTCACTTTCATTTGATTCAAATAGCTTTGTTTGAATGTGTTTGACTTTCATTTGATACAATTAGCTTTGTAGAATGTATTTGACTGTCATTTGATTAAAATAGCTTTGTTTGAATGTGTTTGACTTTCATTTGATTCAATTAGCTTAGTAGAATGTATTTGACTTCATTTGATTCAAATAGCTTTGTTTGAATGTGTTTGACTTTCATTTGTTTCAATTAGCTTTGTAGAATGTATTTGACTTTCACTTGATTCGAAAGCTTTGTTTGACTGTGTTTGACTTTCATTAAATTCAATTAGCTTATTTTGAATGTGTTTGACTTTAATTTAATTCAATTAGCTTTGTAGAATGTATTTGACTTTTAATTGATTTAATTAGCTTTGTTTGAATGTGTTTGACTTTCATTTGATTCAATTAGCTTTGTAGAATGTATTTGACTTTCATTTGAATCAAATAACTTTGTTTGACTGTGTTTGACTTTCATTTGATTCAATTTGCTTTGTAGAATGTATTTGATATTCATTTTCTTCAAATAGCTTTGTTTGAATGTGTTTGACTTTCATTTGATTCAATTAGCTTTGTAGAATGTATTTGACATTCATTTAATTAAAATAGCTTTGTGTGAATGTGTTTGACTTTCATTTGATTCAATTAGCTTTGTTTGAATGTGTTTGACTTTTATTTGATTCAATTAGCTTTGTAGAATGTATTTGACTTTTATTTGATTCAAATAGCTTTGTTTGAATGTGTTTGACTTTCAATTGATTCAATTAGCTTTGTAAAATGTATTTTACTGTCATTTGATTCAAATAGCTTTGTTTGAATGTGTTTGAATTTCATTTAATTCAATTTGCTTTGTAGAATGCATTTCACTTTCATTTGATTTATATAGCTTTGTTTGAATGTGTTCGACTTTCATTTAAATTAAAAAGCTTTTTTTGAATGTGTTTGACTTTCATTTGATTTAAAAGACTTTTTTGAATGTGTTTGACTTTCATTTGAATCAATTAGCTTTGTTTGAATGTGTTTGACTTTTATTTGATTTAATTAGCTTTGTAGAATGTATTTGACTTTCATTTGACTCAAATAGCTTTGTTTGAATGTGTTTAACTTTCAATTGATTCAATTAGCTTTGTAGAATGTATTTTACTGTCATTTGATTCAAATAGCTTTGTTTGAATGTGTTTGAATTTCATTTAATTTAATTTGCTTTGTAGAATGCATTTCACTTTCATTTGATTTATATAGCTTTGTTTGAATGTGTTCGACTTTCATTTAAAATAAAAACCTTTTTTTGAATGTGTTTGACTTTCATTTGATTTAAAAGACTTTTTTGAATGTGTTTGACTTTCATTTGATTCAATTAGCTTTGTAGAATGTATTTTACTTTTATTTTATTTAATTAGCTTTGTTTGAATTTATTTGACTCTCATTTGATTCAAATAGCATTGTTTGAATGTGTCTGACTTTCATTTGATTCAATTATCTTTGTAGAATGTATTTGACTTTCATTTGATTCAAATAGCTTTATTTGAATGTGTTTGACTTTCATTTGATTCAATTAGCTTTGTAGAATGTATTAGACTTTTATTTGATTTAATTAGCTTTGTTTGAATGTATTTGACTCTCATTTGATTCAAATAGCTTTGTTTGAATGTGTTTGACTTTCATTTGATTCAATTAGCTTTGTAGATTGTATTTTACTTTCATTTGATTAAAATAGCTTTGTTTAAATGTGCTTGACTTTCATTTAATTCAATTAGCTTTGTTTGAATGTGTTTGACTTTTATTTGATTCAAATAGCTTTGTTGAATGAATTTGACTTTCATTTGATTCAATTTGCTTTGTTTGAATATGTTTCACTTTCATTTGATTCAATTAGCTTCGTAGAATGTATTTGACTGTTATTTGATTCAAATAGCTTTAATTGAATGCGTTTAACTTTCATTTGATTCAATTAGCATTGTAGAATGCATTTCACTTTCATTTGATTTAAATAACTTTGTTTGAATGCGTTTGACTTTCATTTGATTCAAATAGCTTTATTTGAATGTGTTTGACTTTCATTTGATATAATTAGCTTTGTTGAACGTATTTGATATTCATTTGATTAAAATAGCTTTGTTTGAATATGTTTGACTTTCATTTGATTCAATTAGCTGAAGTTGAATGTGTTTGACTTTCATTTGATTCAATTTGCTTTGTTGAATGTATTTGACTTTCAGTTGATTCAATTAGCTTTGTTTGAATGTGTTTGACTTTCATTTGATTCAATTAGCTTTGTAGAATGTATTTGACTTTTATTTGATTTAATTAGCTTTGTTTGAATGTATTTGACTCTCATTTGATTCAAATACCTTTGTTTGAATGTGTTTCACTTTCATTTGATTCAATTAGCTTTGTAGAATGCATTTCACTTTCATTTGATTCAAATAGCTTTGTTTGAATGTGTTTGACTTTCATTTGATACAATTAGCTTTGTAGAATGTATTTGACTGTCATTTGATTAAAATAGCTTTGTTTGAATGTGTTTGACTTTCATTTGATTCAATTAGCTTAGTAGAATGTATTTGACTTCATTTGATTCAAATAGCTTTGTTTGAATGTGTTTGACTTTCATTTGTTTCAATTAGCTTTGTAGAATGTATTTGACTTTCACTTGATTCGAAAGCTTTGTTTGACTGTGTTTGACTTTCATTAAATTCAATTAGCTTATTTTGAATGTGTTTGACTTTAATTTAATTCAATTAGCTTTGTAGAATGTATTTGACTTTTATTTTATTTAATTAGCTTTGTTTGAATGTGTTTGACTTTCATTTGATTCAATTAGCTTTGTAGAATGTATTTGACTTTCATTTGAATCAAATAACTTTGTTTGACTGTGTTTGACTTTCATTTGATTCAATTTGCTTTGTAGAATGTATTTGACTTTCATTTTCTTCAAATAGCTTTGTTTGAATGTGTTTGACTTTCATTTGATTCAATTAGCTTTCTAGAATGTATTTGACATTCATTTAATTAAAATAGCTTTGTTTGAATGTGTTTGACTTTCATTTGATTCAATTAGCTTTGTTTGAATGTGTTTGACTTTCATTTGATTCAATTAGCTTTGTAGAATGTATTTGACTTTCATTTGATTCAAATAGCTTTGTTTGAATGTGTTTGACTTTCAATTGATTCAATTAGCTTTGTAGAATGTGTTTGACTGTCATTTGATTCATATAGCTTTGTTTGAATGTGTTTGAATTTCATTTAGATCAATTTGCTTTGTAGAATGCATTTCACTTTCATTTGATTTATATAGCTTTGTTTGAATGTGTTTGACTTTCATTTAAATTAAAAAGCTTTTTTTGAATGTGTTTGACTTTCATTTGATTTAAAAGGCTTTGTTTGAATGTGTTTGACTTTCATTTGATTCAATTAGTTTTGTAGAATGTATTTGACTTTCATTTGATTCAAATAGCTTTATTTAAATGTGTTTGACTTTCATTTGATTCAATTAGTTTTGTTTGAATGTGTTTGACTTTAATTTAATTCAATTAGCTTTGTTGATGCGTTTCTTGATTCGTTTGGTCTTAGGTTTAAACAAGCTTCACTCGTTTGTTTTCGCCTAAGGGTTCTAAATCTGATTTCAAGGCTTCACTCACCTTAATCTCGTGATTTAGGGGTTTTTTGAGGATAGTTTGAATTAGCTTCACTCACTAATTAATCTAACCTCTCTTAAATCAGGTTTCACTCGCCTAATCTAAGGGTTTTTATGTTTAACTTCACTCGTCAAACACAAAGAAAACTTGGAAAGAAACGTTCCAAATTAACAAGCAATAAAGCTTTAATCAACAAAACAAACTTTTTTTCCTTAATTCAAAGTTTACAACCTTTATTTATAGACTCAAAACTAATTCTAAACCTAATCAAATTAGAAAACTAATCCTAATTGAATTAGAATCCCATTTGACCTAGAAAACCTAAGAAAACCGAAACTTGATCCCCAAGTTCCTAATTCGGATATGACTAAACTAACTAAGTTTAATTCAACTTAGATTAGGTTATTCAATCCTCCTAAAACACCTAGACACGCCTAAAAACCAAAGTCAAGTCCTAATCCACTTAGGAATTTACTTTGCTAAAAACAAGTCCTAATTCAAATAGGAACTCACTAGACCAAAACAATTCCTAATCAAAATAGAAATCCTAATGCTTAAAACAAGAAAAACCCTTTCAAGTGAAAGGTAAAAACTTGTAAGCCAAAATCTAATCTAAGAAACATTAAAGAAACGGACCAAGAAAGGAAACGTTGAATGCATCCGCATCATACTCCCCCTCTTGAAAACGAACTTGTCCTCAAGTTACATCATAACAAGGAACGAGATCATTTGCGCTAAGAGAAGCACAAACGCCTTCACCAAGTAGCACTTGAAATGTATCATAATTCTCCCTATGCACGATTTTAAAAGGCCCTTCATCAAAGGATTCATGCTTGTCTTTGCGGTTGTTGTATAACCTCTGTGCACTCAAAGAAAGCCACACATAGTCACCTATCTCAAATGGAGACTTACGAACAAGTTGAAGCACTCTATCTTGCTGCTTGTCTTTCTTCTTCCTTTTACTTGAACCACCTTCATCACATGTAGAAAGAGAAATAACCTTGCTGCCATCATGTTGCATAGGTTCGAATTTAGGAGGCAAAGGTTTTAATCCAATCCTTTTCCCTTTATGTAGAACTGAAACCACATTCTTCTTTGCAAGGTAGATCACATCACGATCAAATTGCCAAGGACGGCCTAGCAACAAAGCACATGCATCCATAGGAACAACATCACACCATACTTTGTCTTCAAACTCACCAATTGTAAAAGAAACCAATGCTTGTTTCGAAACATGTACTCCTCCAACATTTGTGAGCCAATTAAGTTTGTAAGGATTAGGATGGTTCCTAGTCTCAAGCTGCAATGTATCCGTCATCTTCTTAGAGCATGCATTAGTACAAGAACCATTATCCACAATAACTGAACAACTACGCCCATTCACTAAGCATCTAGTGTGAAACAAGTTCTCCCTTTGTGCCATATCAGTCAAAGGAGTAGATTGAGCATGGAGAAGCTTTCTCAAAACAAGTGTGTTGTGATCCGGGGCTGCCTCACACAATGGTTGCTCTTCACACTCTTCCTCAAAGTCATATTCATTCTCCTCTCCTTCACGTTGCTCTTTTAGAAGTAAAGCAAGTTTAGCATCCTCCTCTTCTAAGGCTTGGTATCTTGTTAATGTCATGACCCTTCTATTAGGACACTCGGACTTGTAGTGACCTCTACCTTGACACTTGAAACACTTGATTTCATCTTTATCAACTCTTTGATTTTTAGCTTGAGCATCAAACTTAAAGGAATCCGAAACACCTTTATTCTTTTCCCAATTTTCAGATTTTTCAAAACCCTTTGAAGTCTCACCCTTTAGAGCATAATTAGGTCGAAAAGATTTCAACTTTGAAGTTTTAATTTGTCTTTCAACCTTTACAGCAAGCTCACAAGCCTCATCAAAAGTAAAGAACGATTGCAACTCAACTTTATGTCCAATTTCCATATTAAGGCCAACAAGAAATTTAGAGATCTTTTGTTCCTCCTCATCTTTACAATCACAAGCTAATGACAATCTCTCAAATTCTTTAATATAATCTTCGACACTCAAATTATTTTGTTGCAAAGTATTGAATTTGTGAAACAAATCTTGCTTATAGGATCGTGGAACAAAGCGTTTTCTCAATTTTTGTTTCAGCAAATTCCATGAATTAATTCTTTCTTTCTTTTCCCTTTCTCTCTTGATTTGACAATTATCATACCATAAAGATGCAAGCTTTGACAATTTAAGAATAGCATAAGTAAAGCACTTATAATCATCAATACCTTTGTGAGAGAAAATTCGATCTACTCGTCGCTCCCAATCTAGATAAACTTCTGGATCTAAAGTACCATCGAATTCTGGAAGATCACTCAGTTTGATCTCCTCATCCTTCTTGTATCCACCACTACCAATAGAACCTCCCGAAGCCTTAGCCTTCAATTCGGACATCTCCCCTTCAAGACTCTTCATATGATTCATGAAAATAATGTTTTGTTCCATCAAAGCAGCCATTTGTTCAAGCAAGTGAGTTTCCGTTGATTTACTCGCCATATTTGCGCACAATCAATAATCTTCCCTCGAATGTTTGTTGCTGTAGATTTTGCGTCACTTATCCAATGACCACGAAATTTTACAGGCTATAATTCTAGTCCAATAGGAATCCAACCAAAAAAAAAATCACCGAAAAATACCAAGTATATAGTTCGCAGTAACCTAAAACTTCCAACTGGTCCAGATCTGCGCCGAGAAGAACAAGAACCAAGAAACTAGCACGAATTGATTCTTGATTGCTCAAGAACAAGGATATAACGACTCAATAATCACACCAACAGCTCTGATACCATTTGATGCGTTTCTTGATTCGTTTGGTCTTAGGTTTAAACAAGCTTCACTCGTTTGTTTTCGCCTAAGGGTTCTAAATCTGATTTCAAGGCTTCACTCACCTTAATCTCGTGATTTAGGGGTTTTTTGAGGATAGTTTGAATTAGCTTCACTCACTAATTAATCTAACCTCTCTTAAATCAGGTTTCACTCGCCTAATCTAAGGGTTTTTATGTTTAACTTCACTCGTCAAACACAAAGAAAACTTGGAAAGAAACGTTCCAAATTAACAAGCAATAAAGCTTTAATCAACAAAACAAACTTTTTTTCCTTAATTCAAAGTTTACAACCTTTATTTATAGACTCAAAACTAATTCTAAACCTAATCAAATTAGAAAACTAATCCTAATTGAATTAGAATCCCATTTGACCTAGAAAACCTAAGAAAACCGAAACTTGATCCCCAAGTTCCTAATTCGGATATGACTAAACTAACTAAGTTTAATTCAACTTAGATTAGGTTATTCAATCCTCCTAAAACACCTAGACACGCCTAAAAACCAAAGTCAAGTCCTAATCCACTTAGGAATTTACTTTGCTAAAAACAAGTCCTAATTCAAATAGGAACTCACTAGACCAAAACAATTCCTAATCAAAATAGAAATCCTAATGCTTAAAACAAGAAAAACCCTTTCAAGTGAAAGGTAAAAACTTGTAAGCCAAAATCTAATCTAAGAAACATTAAAGAAACGGACCAAGAAAGGAAACGTTGAATGCATCCGCATCATTTGTAGAATGTATTAGACTTTTATTTGATTTAATTAGCTTTGTTTAAATGTATTTGACTCTCATTTGATTGAAATAGCTTTGTTTGAATGTGTTTGACTTTCATTTGATTCAAATAGCTTTGTTTGAATGTGTTTTACTTTCATTTGATTCAATTAGCTTTGTAGAATGTATTTGACTTTCATTTGATTAAAATAGCTTTGTTTGACTGTGCTTGACTTTCATTTGATTTAATTAGCTTTGTTTGAATGTGTTTGACTTTCATTTGATTCAATTAGCTTTGTTGAATGTATTTGACTCTCATTTGATTCAATTAGCTTTGTTTGAATGTGTTTGACTTTCATTTGATTCAATTAGCTTTGTAGAATGTATTTGACTCTCATTTTATTCAAATAGCTTTGTTTGAATGCGTTTCATTTTCATTTGATTCAATTAGCTTTGTAGAATACATTTCACTTTCATTTAATTTAAACAACTTTGTTGGAATGTGTTTGACTTTCATTTGACTCAAATAGCTTTATTTGATTGCGTTTGACTTTCATTTGATACAATTAGCTTTGTAGAACGTATTTGACTTTCATTTTCTTCAAATAGCTTTGTTTGAATGTGTTTGACTTTCATTTGATTCAATTAGCTTTGTAGAATATATTTGAAATTCATTTAATTCAAATAGCTTTGTTTGAATGTGTTTGACTTTTATTTGATTCAATTAGATTTGTTTGAATGTGTTTGACTTTCATTTTATTCAATTAGCTTTGTAGAATGTATTTGACTTTCATTTGATTCAAATAGCTTTGTTTGAATGTGTTTGACTTTCAATTGATTCAATTAGCTTTGTAGAATGTGTTTGACTGTCATTTGATTCAAATAGCTTTGTTTGAATGTGTTTGAATTTCATTTAGATCAATTTGCTTTGTAGAATGCATTTCACTTTCATTTGATTTATATAGCTTTGTTTGAATGTGTTTGACTTTCATTTAAATTAAAAAGCTTTTTTTGAATGTGTTTGACTTTCATTTGATTTAAAAGGCTTTGTTTGAATGTGTTTGACTTTCATTTGATTCAATTAGT
Organism: Chenopodium quinoa; assembly: GCF_001683475.1. Taxonomy (NCBI): domain Eukaryota; kingdom Viridiplantae; phylum Streptophyta; class Magnoliopsida; order Caryophyllales; family Amaranthaceae; genus Chenopodium; species Chenopodium quinoa. The sequence goes on along the minus strand of NW_018742590.1, from coordinate 8,837 downwards.
TTTGTAGAATGTATTTGACTTTCATTTGATTCAAATAGCTTTATTTAAATGTGTTTGACTTTCATTTGATTCAATTAGTTTTGTTTGAATGTGTTTGACTTTAATTTAATTCAATTAGCTTTGTAGAATGTATTAGACTTTTATTTGATTTAATTAGCTTTGTTTAAATGTATTTGACTCTCATTTGATTGAAATAGCTTTGTTTGAATGTGTTTGACTTTCATTTGATTCAAATAGCTTTGTTTGAATGTGTTTTACTTTCATTTGATTCAATTAGCTTTGTAGAATGTATTTGACTTTCATTTGATTAAAATAGCTTTGTTTGACTGTGCTTGACTTTCATTTGATTCAATTAGCTTTGTTTGAATGTGTTTGACTTTCATTTGATTCAATTAGCTTTGTTGAATGTATTTGACTCTCATTTGATTCAATTAGCTTTGTTTGAATGTGTTTGACTTTCATTTGATTCAATTAGCTTTGTAGAATGTATTTGACTCTCATTTGATTCAAATAGCTTTGTTTGAATGCGTTTCACTTTCATTTGATTCAATTAGCTTTGTAGAATACATTTCACTTTCATTTAATTTAAACAACTTTGTTTGAATGTGTTTGACTTTCATTTGACTTAAATAGCTTTATTTGATTGCATTTGACTTTCATTTGATACAATTAGCTTTGTAGAACGTATTTGACTTTCATTTTCTTCAAATAGCTTTGTTTGAATGTGTTTGACTTTCATTTGATTCAATTAGCTTTGTATAATGTATTTGACATTCATTTAATTAAAATAGCTTTGTTTGAATGTGTTTGACTTTTATTTGATTCAATTAGATTTGTTTGAATGTGTTTGACTTTCATTTGATTCAATTAGCTTTGTAGAATGTATTTGACTTTCATTTGATTCAAATAGCTTTGTTTGAATGTGTTTGACTTTCAATTGATTCAATTAGCTTTGTAGAATGTATTTTACTGTCATTTGATTCAAATAGCTTTGTTTGAATGTGTTTAAATTTCATTTAGATCAATTTGCTTTGTAGAATGCATTTCACTTTCATTTGATTTATATAGCTTTGTTTGAATGTGTTTGACTTTCATTTAAATTGAAAAGCTTTTTTTGAATGTGTTTGACTTTCATTTGATTCAATTAGCTTTGTAGAATGTATTTGACTTTCATTTGATTCAAAAAGCTTTATTTAAATGTGTTTGACTTTCATTTGATTCAATTAGCTTTTTAGAATGTATTTGACTTTCATTTGATTCGAAATCTTTGTTTGAATGTGTTTGACTTTCATTTGATTCAATTAGCTTTGTTTCAATGTGTTTGACTTCAATTTAATTCAATTAGCTTTGTAGATTGTATTAGACTTTTATTTGATTTAATTAGCTTTGTTTTAATGTATTTGACTCTCATTTGATTCAAATAGCTTTGTTGGAATGTGTTTTACTTTCATTTGATTCAATTAGCTTTGTAGAATGTATTTGACTTTCATTTGATTAAAATAGCTTTGTTTGACTGTGCTTGACTTTCATTTGATTTAATTAGCTTTGTTTGAATGTGTTTGACTTTCATTTGATTCAATTAGCTTTGTTGAATGTATTTGACTCTCATTTGATTCAATTAGCTTTGTTTGAATGTGTTTGACTTTCATTTGATTCAATTAGCTTTGTAGAATGTATTTGACTCTCATTTTATTCTAATAGCTTTGTTTGAATGCGTTTCATTTTCATTTGATTCAATTAGCTTTGTAGAATACATTTCACTTTCATTTAATTTAAACAACTTTGTTGGAATGTGTTTGACTTTCATTTGACTCAAATAGCTTTATTTGATTGCGTTTGACTTTCATTTGATACAATTAGCTTTGTAGAACGTATTTGACTTTCATTTTCTTCAAATAGCTTTGTTTGAATGTGTTTGACTTTCATTTGATTCAATTAGCTTTGTAGAATATATTTGAAATTCATTTAATTCAAATAGCTTTGTTTGAATGTGTTTGACTTTTATTTGATTCAATTAGATTTGTTTGAATGTGTTTGACTTTCATTTTATTCAATTAGCTTTGTAGAATGTATTTGACTTTCATTTGATTCAAATAGCTTTGTTTGAATGTGTTTGACTTTCAATTGATTCAATTAGCTTTGTAGAATGTATTTTACTGTCATTTGATTCAAATAGCTTTGTTTGAATGTGTTTGAATTTCATTTAGATCAATTTGCTTTGTAGAATGCATTTCACTTTCATTTGATTTATATAGCTTTGTTTGAATGTGTTTGACTTTCATTTAAATTAAAAAGCTTTTTTTGAATGTGTTTGACTTTCATTTGATTCAATTAGCTTTGTAGAATGTATTTGACTTTCATTTGATTCAAATAGCTTTATTTAAATGTGTTTGACTTTCATTTGATTCAATTAGCTTTTTAGAATGTATTTGACTTTCATTTGATTCGAAATCTTTGTTTGAATGTGTTTGACTTTCATTTGATTCAATTAGCTTTGTTTCAATGTGTTTGACTTTAATTTAATTCAATTAGCTTTGTAGATTGTATTAGACTTTTATTTGATTTAATTAGCTTTGTTTTAATGTATTTGACTCTCATTTGATTCAAATAGCTTTGTTTGAATGTGTTTGACTTTCATTTGATTCAAATAGCTTTGTTGGAATGTGTTTTACTTTCATTTGATTCAATTAGCTTTGTAGAATGTATTTGACTTTCATTTGATTAAAATAGCTTTGTTTGACTGTGCTTGACTTTCATTTGATTCAATTAGCTTTGTTTGAATGTGTTTGACTTTCATTTGATTCAATTAGCTTTGTTGAATGTATTTGACTCTCATTTGATTCAATTAGCTTTGTTTGAATGTGTTTGACTTTCATTTGATTCAATTAGCTTTGTAGAATGTATTTGACTCTCATTTTATTCAAATAGCTTTGTTTGAATGCGTTTCATTTTCATTTGATTCAATTAGCTTTGTAGAATACATTTCACTTTCATTTAATTTAAACAACTTTGTTGGAATGTGTTTGACTTTCATTTGACTCAAATAGCTTTATTTGATTGCGTTTGACTTTCATTTGATACAATTAGCTTTGTAGAACGTATTTGACTTTCATTTTCTTCAAATAGCTTTGTTTGAATGTGTTTGACTTTCATTTGATTCAATTAGCTTTGTAGAATGTATTTTACATTCATTTAATTAAAATAGCTTTTTTTGAATGTGTTTGACTTTCATTTGATTCAAATAGCTTTGTTTGAATGTGCTTGACTTTCATTTGATTCAACTAGCTTTGTAGAATTTATTTGACTTTCAATTGATTAAAATAGCTTTGTTTGAATGTGTTTGACTTTCATTTGATTCAATTAGCTTCGTAGAATGTATTTGACTCTCATTTGATTCAAATAGCTTTGTTTGAATGCGTTTAACTTTCATTTGATTCAATTAGCTTTGTAGAATACATTTCACTTTCATTTAATTTAAACAACTTTGTTTGAATGTGTTTGACTTTCATTTGACTCAAATAGCTTTATTCGATTGCGTTTGACTTTCATTTGATACAATTAGCTTTGTAGAACGTATTTGACTTTCATTTGATTCAAATAGCTTTGTTTGAATGTGTTTGACTTTCAATTGATTCAATTAGCTTTGTAGAATGTATTTTACTGTCATTTGATTCAAATAGCTTTGTTTGAATGTGTTTGAATTTCATTTAGATCAATTTGCTTTGTAGAATGCATTTCACTTTCATTTGATTTATATAGCTTTGTTTGAATGTGTTTGACTTTCATTTAAATTAAAAAGCTTTTTTTGAATGTGTTTGACTTTCATTTGATTCAATTAGCTTTGTAGAATGTATTTGACTTTCATTTGATTCAAATAGCTTTATTTAAATGTGTTTGACTTTCATTTGATTCAATTAGCTTTTTAGAATGTATTTGACTTTCATTTGATTCGAAATCTTTGTTTGAATGTGTTTGACTTTCATTTGATTCAATTAGCTTTGTTTCAATGTGTTTGACTTTAATTTAATTCAATTAGCTTTGTAGATTGTATTAGACTTTTATTTGATTTAATTAGCTTTGTTTTAATGTATTTGACTCTCATTTGATTCAAATAGCTTTGTTTGAATGTGTTTGACTTTCATTTGATTCAAATAGCTTTGTTGGAATGTGTTTTACTTTCATTTGATTCAATTAGCTTTGTAGAATGTATTTGACTTTCATTTGATTAAAATAGCTTTGTTTGACTGTGCTTGACTTTCATTTGATTCAATTAGCTTTGTTTGAATGTGTTTGACTTTCATTTGATTCAATTAGCTTTGTTGAATGTATTTGACTCTCATTTGATTCAATTAGCTTTGTTTGAATGTGTTTGACTTTCATTTGATTCAATTAGCTTTGTAGAATGTATTTGACTCTCATTTTATTCAAATAGCTTTGTTTGAATGCGTTTCATTTTCATTTGATTCAATTAGCTTTGTAGAATACATTTCACTTTCATTTAATTTAAACAACTTTGTTGGAATGTGTTTGACTTTCATTTGACTCAAATAGCTTTATTTGATTGCGTTTGACTTTCATTTGATACAATTAGCTTTGTAGAACGTATTTGACTTTCATTTTCTTCAAATAGCTTTGTTTGAATGTGTTTGACTTTCATTTGATTCAATTAGCTTTGTAGAATGTATTTTACATTCATTTAATTAAAATAGCTTTTTTTAAATGTGTTTGACTTTCATTTGATTCAAATAGCTTTGTTTGAATGTGCTTGACTTTCATTTGATTCAACTAGCTTTGTAGAATTTATTTGACTTTCAATTGATTAAAATAGCTTTGTTTGAATGTGTTTGACTTTCATTTGATTCAATTAGCTTCGTAGAATGTATTTGACTCTCATTTGATTCAAATAGCTTTGTTTGAATGCGTTTAACTTTCATTTGATTCAATTAGCTTTGTAGAATACATTTCACTTTCATTTAATTTAAACAACTTTGTTTGAATGTGTTTGACTTTCATTTGACTCAAATAGCTTTATTCGATTGCGTTTGACTTTCATTTGATACAATTAGCTTAGTAGAACGTATTTGACTTTCATTTGATTCAAATAGCTTTGTTTGAATGTGTTTGACTTTCAATTGATTCAATTAGCTTTGTAGAATGTATTTTACTGTCATTTGATTCAAATAGCTTTGTTTGAATGTGTTTGAATTTCATTTAATTCGATTTGCTTTGTAGAATGCATTTCACTTTTATTTGATTTATATAGTTTTGTTTGAATGTGTTTGACTTTCATTTAAATTAAAAAGCTTTTTTTGAATGTGTTTGACTTTCATTTGATTTAAAAGACTTTATTTGAATGTGTTTGACTTTCATTTGATTCAATTAGCATTGTAGAATTTATTTTACTTTTATTTTATTTAATTAGATTTATTTGAATTTATTTGACTCTCATTTGATTCAAATAGCTTTGTTTGAATGTGTTTGACTTTCATTTGATTCAATTAGCTTTGTAGAATGTATTTGACTTTCATTTGATTTAAATAGCTTTATTTGAATGTGTTTGACTTTCATTTGATTCAATTAGCTTTGTAGAATGTATTTGACTTTCATTTGATTCGAAATCTTTGTTTGAATGTGTTTGACTTTCATTTGATTTAATTAGCTTTGTTTGAATGTGTTTAACTTTAATTTAATTCAATTAGCTTTGTAGAATGTATTAGACTTTTATTTGGTTTAATTAGCTTTGTTTGAATGTATTTGGCTCTCATTTGATTCAAATAGCTTTGATTGAATGTGTTTGACTTTCATTTGATTCAAATAGCTTTGTTTGAATGTGTTTTACTTTCATTTGATTCAATTAGCTTTGTAGAATGTATTTGACTTTCATTTGATTAAAATAGCTTTGTTTGAATGTGCTTGACTTTCATTTGATTCAATTAGCTTTGTTTGAATGTGTTTGACTTTCATTTGATTCAATTAGCTTTGTTGAATGTATTTGACTCTCATTTGATTCAATTAGCTTTGTTTGAATGTGTTTGACTTTCATTTGATTCAATTAGCTTTGTAGAATGTATTCGACTCTCATTCGATTCAAATAGCTTTGTTTGAATGCGTTTAACTTTCATTTGATTCAATTAGCTTTGTAGAATACATTTCACTTTCATTTAATTTAAACAACTTTGTTTGAATGTGTTTGACTTTCATTTGACTCAAATAGCTTTATTTGATTGCGTTTGACTTTCATTTGATACAATTAGCTTTGTAGAACGTATTTGACTTTCATTTGATTCAAATAGCTTTGTTTGAATGTGTTTGACTTTCATTTGATTCAATTAGCTTTGTAGAATGTATTTGACTTTCATTTGAGTCAAATAACTTTGTTTGACTGTGTTTGACTTTCATTTGTTTCAATTTGCTTTGTAGAATGTATTTGACTTTCATTTTCTTCAAATAGCTTTGTTTGAATGTGTTTGACTTTCATTTGATTCAATTAGCTTTGTAGAATGTATTTGACATTCATTTAATTAAAATAGCTTTGTTTGAATGTGTTTGACTTTCATTTGATTCAAATAGCTTTGTTTGAATGTGTTTTACTTTCATTTGATTCAATTAGCTTTGTAGAATGTATTTGACTTTCATTTGATTAAAATAGCTTTGTTTGAATGTGCTTGACTTTCATTTGATTCAATTAGCTTTGTTTGAATGTGTTAGACTTTCATTTGATTCGATAAGCTTTGTTGAATGTATTTGACTCTCATTTGATTCAATTAGCTTTGTTTAAATATGTTTGACTTTCATTTGATTCAATTAGCTTTGTAGAATGTATTTGACTCTCATTTGATTCAAATAGCTTTGTTTGAATGCGTTTAACTTTCATTTGATTCAATTAGCTTTGTAGAATACATTTCACTTTCATTTAATTTTAAACAATTTTGTTTGAATGTGTTTGACTTTCATTTGACTCAAATAGCTTTATTTGATTGCGTTTGACTTTCATTTGAAACAATTAGCTTTGTAGAACGTATTTGACTTTCATTTGATTCAAATAGATTTGTTTGAATGTGTTTGACTTTTCATTGATTCAATTAGCTTTGTAGAATGTATTTTACTGTCATTTGATTCAAATAGCTTTGTTTGAATGTGTTTGAATTTCATTTAATTCAATTTGCTTTGTAGAATGCATTTCACTTTCATTTGATTTATATAGCTTTGTTTAAATGTGTTTGACTTTCATTTGATTCAATTAGCTTTGTAGAATGTATTTTACTTTTATTTGATTTAATTAGCTTTGTTTGAATTTATTTGACTCTCATTTGATTCAAATAGCTTTGTTTGAATGTGTTTGACTTTCATTTGATTCAATTAGCTTTGTAGAATGTATTTGACTTTCATTTGATTCAAATAGCTTTATTTGAATGTGTTTGACTTTCATTTGATTCAATAAGCTTTGTAGAATGTATTTGACTCTCATTTGATTCAAATAGCTTTGTTTGAATGTGTTTGACTTTCATTTGATTCAAATAGCTTTGTTTGAATGTGTTTTACTTTCATTTGATTCAATTAGCTTTGTAGAATGTATTTGACTTTCATTTGATTAAAATAGCTTTGTTTGAATGTGATTGACTTTCATTTGATTCAATTAGCTTTGTTTGAATAAGTTTGACTTTCATTTTGATTCAATTAGCTTTGTTGAATGTATTTGACTCTCATTTGATTCAATTAGCTTTGTTTAAATGCGTTTGACTTTCATTTGATTCAATTAGCTTTGTAGAATGTATTTGACTCTCATTTGATTCAGCTTTGTTTGAATGCGTTTAACTTTCATTTGATTCAATTAGCTTTGTAGAATACATTTTCACTTTCATTTAATTTAAACAACTTTGTTTGAATGTATTTGACTTTCATTTCACTCAATAGCTTTATTTGATTGTGTTTGACTTCATTTGATACAATTAGCTTTGTAGAACGTATTTGACTTTCATTTGATTCAAATAGCTTTGTTTGAATGTGTTTGACTTTCAATTGATTCAATTAGCTTTGTAGAATGTATTTTACTGTCATTTGATTCAAATAGCTTTGTTTGAATGTGTTTGAATTTCATTTAATTCAATTTGCTTTGTAGAATGCATTTCACTTTCATTTGATTTATATAGCTTTGTTTGAATGTGTTTGACTTTCATTTAAATTAAAAAGCTTTTTTAATGTGTTTGACTTTCATTTGGTTTAAAAGACTTTTTTTGAATGTGTTTGAGTTTCATTTGATTTAATTAGCTTTGTAGAATTTATTTTACTTTTATTTATTTAATTTGCTTTGTTTGAATTTATTAGACTCTCATTTGATTCAAATAGCTTTGTTTGAATGTGTTTGACTTTCATTTGATTCAATTAGCTTTGTAGAATGTATTTGACTTTCATTTGATTCAAATAGCTTTATTTGAATGTGTTTGACTTTCATTTGATTCAATTAGCTTTGTAGAACTTGACTTTATTTGATTCGAAATCTTTGTTTTAATGTGTTTGACTTTCATTTGATTCAATTAGATTTGTTTGAATGTGTTTGACTTTGATTTTATTCAATTAGCTTTGTAGAATGTATTAGACTTTTATTTGATTAATTAGCTTTGTTTGAATGTATTTGACTCTCATTTGATTCAAATAGCTTTGTTTGAATGTGTTTGACTTTCATTTGATTCAAATAGCTTTGTTTGAATGTGTTTGACTTTCATTTGATTAAAATAGCTTTGTAGAATTATTTGACTTTCATTTCATTAAAATAGCTTTGTTCGAATGTGCTTGACTTTCATTTGATTCAATTAGCTTTTTTGAATGTGTTTGACTTT
>NW_018742589.1:727602-763052 GCF_001683475.1 Chenopodium quinoa | reverse complement strand
ATCGAATCTCGGAAGATCCTTTTATCTTGAGGGAACTTGGTCTCGGTCCGAACGACGCAGGAGCCGAGGGTTTCCTGCACAACAAATACACGTAAACTAGCCTCGGGGGGACGCCGAGGAAGGCCCCTCCGATGCTTAAGTCAGTATATTAGAGAGAGAAAGCTGTGCAAGAGTTTAGTTGCTTGAGGCTTTATTGTCTTACCAAGAATTGACCAAATTGTTGGCTTTTATACCTTGGCTAATGAAGGAGGCGGATTGGGCCCGGAAGTCAGTTGGGCTGGGCCAAGCTGATTGGGCCGTTGACTGACCTTGACATGGCTTTGAGGATGTTGATTTTTGACTTTAGCACATTTGGAGAGTTGAACCTTAACCTTGGGCTTTTAATTGGATCATTCAGTGACCAGGCCCAATTGGACTAAATTGGACCCAAACAACTTGCCCCCCAGACCCGATTTGGAAGGATGACGGGTCGGGTTTGATTTAATCAGAAAAGGAGGGAAGTGAATGATTTGTTAATCCAAAAATGTGAATTTAAACCGTAATTAACCCATGATTAATGAGATAACAACAGTTAATGTGGATAATTGCGGAAGTTGGACGGGTAGTGGGCGATTTAACTGCAAGGTCGTGTGTTTAACGGTTACTTAGTGGGGTGCTTGAGAGAAATTGAAACGCAGACTCCTTGAATTCCCATTTCTGGAGATATAAATAGAGGCGCGTCTTCTCTCCCCACTCATTCATCAACACAAACCCAGAATTCTCAAGAACGCTCAAGAGCCCGCATCAAAACTTCGCAAATTCCCCGAGCATTAAGCTTAGAAGCTGAGACTTGTCACTACCAATTCGTAAATCGGCGACTTTTGCTTCAGATCAAGGTAAATTCCTTTGATTTTATTTCATTTTTCTTCGACTTTGCACTCTTTCCCCTTTTTCGACTTTTTCCTTCGAAATTCGTCAATGGTGAGGGGAGTTAGAGGTGGAGCCCGTGCTCCAAGAAGAGCAAGGCTAATCCCCGATCCCAGGGACAGGATTGGGACCTGGAATGGACGAAGGACAGAGTCTGACCCTGCTGAAGGGGTTAGGGCGACTCCCATTTCTTCGGCTCCTCCTCAGAGGGCTGAGGGGGTGAGCGCTTCAGGACGGGATGATGAAGTTCCCGCTGTCCTTTGGGATATCCTCCCAGGGTTTTCAGAGTGGGAGGATGCCGAAGTAGCTTCGGCCATGATAAAGAACCGCCCCTACTCATGGTGGGTGGAGAATGCTGATCAGTACCGGTTTGCCGAGCAAATTGAGTTGCATTACGGCATCCTTGAAGCCGATGGGTATTGGTGCCGAATGCCCACGGCCTCCGATAGAATCCACCGTCCACCCCCGGGGTATGTGGGGGTGTACACAAGACAACTCCAGTACGGGCTGAGGTTCCCTTTGGACGTATTCGTCCGAGACTTGCTGATCCATTACAACATTTCCCTGTGCCAGCTGACCCCCACCAGCATCCGAAGGGTAATGACGTACTTATGGGTCTGCAAATTCTTCAGGTACGTGCCGAACCTGCATTGCTTCAAAAGGCTCCATCGGCTAGTGCCAAACATTCAAAGTGGGCACGGATGCCATGGCTCTGGGTGGTATCGGATTGAGTCTCGGCCCCCGTTCCTAACCATGTGGCCGAACGACTCTTCAGACAAGGACTGGAGAGGTCAATGGATTTGGGTTAGGGCACCCACGGAGCCGAGCCACCCTTACGTTTTCAGCGCTCCCCGGTATCTTGCCGAGCCGGATCCTGATATGGGAAGTTTAGGTCCTCCCGAAGATAGCGGGCCAGACCCGAACCTTAATCAGCAGAACATCTTCGGCAAGCTGCCGAACCGGGGAGGAGCGGCCGAATGCAGCATATCCCGGAGACTTGGCTCCCCGATACGCACTATGTTTTCCAAGAGAATATGCTGGCAGCTGTCGGCCTCAGCCGAAAGTTTAGGGATGGTAATCTTCTTCGGCTGGGGCCGAGGGCTTTTAATTATCTCTTTTCTTCTTTCTTTGCTTTTTTTATGATGTGCCGAACTAACTGAATTGACTTCTCCCCTTTTCTTTTTCAGAACGGGACGAGACCAACGTCGGCATTGATTACGCTCGCCTTGGCGTCAACCGAGAACGAGTCGTAACTGATCGGGCCCCCTATCACTGAACCAAGGCGCCGAGAGGTTCACCTAGACTCTTCCCACTTCCAAATTGAGGCTGTTGCTCTGTATCAGAGGCAGAAGCCTTGGTGGAAGAAGAGAGATCCCTTGTTTCAGCTGCTGGAAGAAGAAGCTGAAGCTGCCCGTACAGCCGAAGAGGTTGCACGGGTTATTGAAGCTTGTGAAGGTGGAGAAGGGTCCTCCAGAGTTGCTGAAGAAGCTGCGGCTAGGGCAGCTGAAGAAGACGAGGCTTTGCTGAAGACCTCGGTGAGCCTTTAGACTTAACTTTTTTCTTTTCTTCTTCTTTTTTTTTTTTTTTTACTCACATTCTTCCCCCTGCCTGCCCTTTACAGTCTGAAGAGAGCAGCAGACACAGGGAAGGGAAAGCCCCTGTTCGTCCCGAAGGACCAAGTACAAGAAGAGTCTTCAGACTCGGGTATGGACGAGCAGCCGCTTCAGAAGAGGCGCCGAAGAATGGCCATCATCGGCCCGCATGACTTTCAGCGGAGGCCGATGACCATCGGCGTTGAAATAAGGGAACCCGAGGAAGGCAATGGATCGCCGAGGTTCCCCGGCCACCGCCTCAATCACCCCCAAGGGCCTCTCCGCCACCCCCCGAGATGGAGGTGGATCAGAGAACTCCCAAACCTAAGGAGAGGTTCTGGAAGAAGCTCGAGAGAGTGCCGCCGAGGACAAGGATGGAGACGCCGTGATGCCCAGTGCTGAGGGTTTCACGGCGGACATTGCCAGAGAGGTTGGGGCCTTCGTCCTCACACCTGAAGAAGAAGAGGTCACAATAATTGACTCTTCTGAGAAGGAGGAGGACGTTGAGCCACCCAAAGCTAAAAGAGGCTCCATCGTCATCCTTCCCTTCCTTCCAGACGCTGCAGTCTGGAGAAATGGGTTTCTCGGCCCCCGAATTCCAGTCCCAGACCACATCTGGGACCTCATATGGGGTCAGAACCGAGAAGGTGCTGCAGCCTACTTCGGCGATTTTGCTGGCCTGTCCGAAGTAGATAGGGCAAGGATTTGGTCGCTGAAGGCCACTGCTGGGATGGGCGAATCCAGCAGATCAGTTCCTGACCCTGCCAGGTCCAACCAACTGCTGATGATGCAGGTAATTCTCCTTGCCTTGATTTCTTTCTGAACTCAACCTTTCAGCTATTATTTTTTACTTTTTTAACTTGTGCCCCTGTTTTCAGTTCGTGCACAATCAGACTCTCACTGTAGAGCTGATAGATTCCCTACAAGATAGGGTGGACGCTGCCGAGCACGATCAAAGGGTAGCCGAGGAAGAGCTAAAGCTTGCTAAGCTGAAGCAGGCAGCAGCTGAAGAGAAGCAGCAGAAGGCTGAGGAGTACGAGAAAAAGGCTGCTGAAGCCCTCCAGACCTTCTGCGACGCTATGGAGAAGGAAGTTTTTCCCCCACTGATGGAAGGGGAAAAATTCCTCCAAGAGCACCTGGGGATGGACATCTCCAAGTTCAAGGCTGCTATCGAGAGCCGAATCCAAGAAGGAGCTGCTGCACAGGCTGAAGTGCAGCATCAGCTAGAATCTCTTGAAGCCAGCAGAATGGCTGCTGAAGAGATGCTCCAAGCTAGGGATGTCCAACTCTCAAGGGCTGCTGCTGCTGCTGAAGCTCAAAGAGCTAAGCTACAAGAGGCTGAGGATCAGCTCACTGCCAAGAAGGAAGAAATGGTCCAAGTTCAGGCCGAGGCTTCCCAGGTTCAGCAAGAGTTTACCGAGCTGAAAGGCTCCTCCTCCAAGCTCGTCGATGAGCTGAAGAGATCCGAGGAAGACTTGGAGGAGACGAAGAAGAAGTTGGCCGATGCTGAGGCTCTACTCAAAGTCCGTATCTATACCCAAGAAGAGTATGAAATGGGTTTTAGAAACGGGTTCAGAGTGTGCCGAAGGGTCTGCCTTCATGCTGAGCCGAAGCTGGACTGGTCCAAATGTGCTGAATGGGTCCAAGATCCCGAAGACCCTCGCATGAAGTATGCCACTCCAATCGAAGCTGAAATCCTTAAGGCTGAGGAAGCCGAGGAAGAAGCTGAGAGGATGGAGTTGGAGGCTGAGCAGAGGGAAAGGGAGGCTCGGCAAAGTGCAAAGCCTGCTTCTTCTGCTGCTGGAGCTGAGACCACCATTGGGCCCAATGAAGCTGATCAGTCTGATCCTCAGGCTGAAGCATAGGAACTCGGGCAGTCGTCTTCAGAATCTTGCGGTTCATCATGCGCTCAACTTTAGACTTGCCGCTTTCTGAATTTTTGCCTTTTGTTTTTTTTTGCTTCAGCTTGCCTTATCGTACAACAGCTTATTATATTTTTATTTTGCCTGTACGTATTTCGGCAGCTGTTACTTTCCGCTTGTGGGCGGCTGCCGACTATTTTTGTAATTCAACATTTTTATTTCAAAGAAGTTCACTTTCTCAGCTTTCTTGTGTATTTTTTTTTTTCTTCGCTTTACCAGTCTTCGCACTTTACTGCTTTCTTTGAATGATCTTTCAAATATTTGCTAAGTGCAGAACTTCGGCTAGCGAGAATCATTTCTGCTGAGACTTCTTTTTGCCGTTTGTACTCGGATGTTTTCAACTTGTGAAAAAACTGACATAAGTATCAAACTTCGGCTGAGCTGAAGGGTATTAGATCAGTTGTGCCATTTCTCTATTTCCCTCTGCCCCCCCAGAAATCTGAAGATGAGGTCTTCTGAATTCTGGAATGGCTGATAATTTTTCTCGGCTAAGCCGAGGATCTTTGAACACTTTGCTTTATTTTCTACATCTGTTTTTAAAGTACTGATTTCCCACCTGAGAGTTTTCACTCTAGAGATGGTACTCTTGTGACACTTTCTTCAATTCATCCAAGGGAACAACTATCCGAAACACCATGCCGGGGCAGCAGTTTATCTGAAGTACGAGGCATCATCATGCAATACTTCAGAGTTGCAACTACCACCCGGAACTGATTCATCCGAAGTACAAGGCATCACTATGCAATACTTCGGGGCTTTATCAGTTCCTATTTTTTAGGCTATGTTTCGGATAAGTCTATGGCCTTTTTGCCCAAAGGAACAGATTCTCCGAAGTACAAGGCATCACTATGCAATACTTCGGGCTTGTATCTTTTTTTGGCAGGTTTTACGGCTTGCCGAGGTACAAGGCATCATTATGCAATACCCCGGACAGCGCCGAATGAAACCTTGAATTTTTGAAAAACCGTAGAAAGCATAAAGACTTAAAGAATACACGCAATCTGAATGAATACTGGCTCGATGGCCTTTTTATAAACAAAATCAGTGTACTTACATAGATTGTACTATCCGAAGGATTTACACATAGTATTTTTTGAGCACATCGGCATTCCAATGGTTTTTTCAGCTCGGTGCCATCCATTTGTTTGAGTCTGAAGGTACCGGGCTGAAGCTCTTGATAAATTTCATAAGGTCCCTCCCAAGATGCTGAGAGTTTGCCATGAATGCGACTTTTTTGAACAGCTGCAGCATTCCTCAAAACTAAATCCCCAACTCTGAGAGGTCGTTGATAGACTCTTCGGTTGTAGGACTTGCTCATTCTGAGCTTGTGTGCAGCCATCCTTTCTCGGGCTAGATCTCTAATCTCGTCAAGGAAGTCGAGGGACTCTTTCATGAGCTGCTCATTTTCCTCGGCTGAGAAGAGATTCACTCGTAGGCTTTCTGAGCCCACTTCCACTGGAAGCACTGCTTCGGATCCATACACCAGCTGAAAAGGTGAATGCCCCGTTGCCTCCTTCTCGGTTGTCCGGAGTGACCAGAGGGTTCCCGGAAGTTCCTCTACCCACTTGGACTTTTGATCCTCTACTCTTTTTCTGAGAGCGTTAAGGATCTGTTTATTTGCGGCTTCGGCTTGGCCATTACTCTGAGGATGGAAAACCGCGGAGTAAGCCAATTTTATCCCGAATTGATCAGTGTATCGGCGCAAGGGCAGGTTGTCAAACTGTCTGCCGTGGTCGAACACAAAAACTTTTGGGATGCCGAACCGAGTTATTATGTTCTGCCAGATGAACTGTCTGACAGTTTGCTCAGATATGCTTGAAGCAGCTTCCGCTTCAATCCATTTGCTGAAATAGTCGATTCCGACTATCAGCCACTTTCTTTTGTATGGGGCCTCGGGAAAGGGTCCCAGAATATCCAACCCCCATTGTGCAAATGGAAGAGGATTAAGAATTGGCTGGAGATCTAGGCATGGCCGATGGATTACCGGTGCAAATTTTTTGGCATTTCTCGCATTTTCTGACCATGTTCTTTGCATCCGAGATCATTGTAGGCCAAAAATACCCTGCCCTGAGAGCTTTGTGGGCTAAGGTTCTCCCTCCTATGTGGTTTCCGCAGATGCCGAGGTGAATCTCTCGGAGAATATAGTCGGCATCCGCTGGACCCACGCATTTCAATAATGGAGCGGAGAAGGATTTTCTGAGGAGTTGGCCGCCGAAGACGAGGAATCGTGAACTGATCCGCTTTATCTTGGAGGCCGAATTCCTATCCTCGGGGAGCTCGTCCCTGAGTTTATAAGCCAGGATGTCATCCATCCAGCTCGGCTCGAGTGCAGCGCAGCAGATTGATATTGCTTCGGCTACACTCTTTTCTCGGCGCACCTCCACATAGACAGAACGGCTTAACTCAGTCAGAGTTGAGCTTGCAAGTTTGGAGAGTGCGTCCGCTTGAGCATTTTGACCCCTTGGGATCAGCTCTACTTCGAAAGATCTCAGCTTCGCAATTGTCGATTTGATCCTTGTGAGGTAAGCTGCCATTGAAGGCTCTTTAGCCTCATACTCCCCCCGGATCTGATTGGCGACCAGCTGAGAATCTGTCTTGAGGTAGACATGCTCGGCTTCCAACGATACGCACAGGTCTAAGCCAGCAATGGCTGCTTCATATTCGGCCTCGTTGTTAGAGGCTTTGAATGAAAATTTTAGTGCATACTCGAAGGTTTTGCCTTCGGGAGAGGTGATGACGACCCCTGCCCCCGAACCGTTCACGGTGGAGGACCCATCCGTGAAGACGGTCCAGATTTTCCTCCTTGCATCCAGAGTCTCCTGATAGGAGCACTCGGCCAAGAAGTCTGCCAAGGCTTGCGCCTTGATGGCTGTTCTCGGCTGATAACCGATACTGAACTCGGTGAGCTCGAAAGCCCACTTTGCTAGTCTACCGGATTTTTCAACCTTGCCGAGGACTTTCTCTAACGGCTGATCAGTTAGAACCGCTATTTGATGAGAATCAAAATAGGGTCGCAACTTCCGAGCAGCCACCACCACTGCATAAGCCACTTTTTCTAACAATGGGTAGCGCGTCTCGGCATCCGTCAGGGTGTGGCTGACGAAATAGATCGGCTGTTGAACTTTTTCTTCTTCCCTTAGCAGCACCGCGCTTACCGTGGCTGGACTGACCGCCACGTATAAGTATAGGATGTCTCCTACGACTGGCCTTGCCAGTGTTGGGAGTTGAGCCAGGTGTTCACGGAGCTGCTGAAAGGCTGACTTTTGTTCGTCTCCCCATTCAATGCCTTTTGAATTTTGGAGCTTCAGCGCCTTGAAGAAAGGGAGCCCTTTGTCTGAGGCTCGTGAGATGAACCTGGACAAGGCAGCCATTCTCCCGGCTAGACGCTGAATATCCCTTTTTGTCTTCGGCTCGGGGAGGTCTAAAGCAGCTTGTACTTTGGCGGGGTTTGCATCAATCCCCCTCTTGCTGACCATGAAGCCGAGGAACTTGCCTGACTTCACGCCGAAGACACATTTCTTCGGATTCAGCTTCATTTTGTATTTTCTGAGGGTGGCGAAGGTTTCGGCTAGGTCCGTGACATGATCTTTTTCTTTTATGCTTTTGACGATTGAGTCGTCAACATAAACCTCCATGTTTCGGCCTTTTTGCTCGGCGAAAACCTGATCAACCAACCTCTGATATGTTGCCCCCGCATTTTTCAATCCGAAGGGCATCATTCTGTAATTGTACAACCCGGAACTTGTTATGAACGCTGTTTTAGCTCGGTCCTCGGGGTGCATGAAGATCTGATGGTATCCCGAGAATGCGTCCATGAAACTGAGCAGAGCATGCCCGCTTGTCGAGTCGACCAGTTGGTCGATCCTCGGCAGCGGATAGGAGTCCTTGGGACATGCCCTATTCAGGTCCGTGAAGTCAACGCACATCCTCCAGTTACCATTTGCCTTCTGAACCATTACAACATTGGCCAGCCACTCCGGATACTGACAGGGTTCAATGAACCCAGCATCTAGGAGCTTATCGACCTCAGCTGCGATGTTCTGGTTCTTTTCGGCGGAGTAGTTCCGCTTTTTCTGCTTAATGGGTCGACTGGAGGGGTCGACATTAAGCCTATGGGAGACGAAGTCCGGATCAATCCCGGGCATTTCTGCGGCTGAGAAGGCGAACACGTCTCCACTGGCCCGTAGGAGTTGGACGAGTGCCGCACGGGTGTTTGGCTCCAGTGACGACCCGATGCTAACACATCTGTTCGGATCTCCTACGGTCAGTTCTATTGACTCGGTCAGGTCATCCGTCTCCATGCTCTTAGAGTTGGATTCCTCGAATTCCGGCCTGCTATCAATATTAGCAGACTTTCCTGACCGCGGCTGGCCATCAGAGTCGTTCGGCTCTGAGGCGGAGTCAGCCTTTTGGCCCCCATCAGATTTCTCGTTGTCTGGGGCTTCATTAGCCGAAACGTCTGAGCCTCTCGGCTTTTTGGCGTTTCGGTCCCGGTGCTTTTCCTCCCCATCGCCACGGTCGCCTCGGCGAGACGTGGATGGCTTGAGGTGATTGCATAGGCGGGCTTCTTTTTGACTGCCCTTTATTTTCTCGGAGCGTCCCTCGTCTGAAACGTATATCATGATTTGATGATACGTGGAGACGACTCCTTGAATGCCGTGAATGAGGGGTCTCCCCATGATCACGTTGTATGCAGATGGAGCATCTACGACCAAAAATTCGGCCATGATATTCCTAGCTGCTCGGCCTTCGCCGATGGTGACAGGAAGTGTAATCTTCCCGTCAGGATACGAGGAAGAGCCGTTGAATCCAGACACCGGGTAGGGTGCGGGGGCCAGGTGCTCGGCTCCCATCCTCAGCTGGTCGAACGCTCCTCGAAAGAGGATGTTCGCCCCGCTACCGCCGTCGACGAGGGTCCGCCAGACGTTGCGGTTGGCGATGCCCAGAATGATTACTAGTGGGTCATCGTGGGGGTATACCACCCCCTCACAGTCTTCGGCTGTGAACAGGATGTTCGGCGCCGGTGACTGGGACTGCCGAAGCTCAGCCTGATGAATCTGATGGGTTAGACCCCTCAGTTGGCGTTTGGCTGTGCCTCGCGAGATTCCCCCGGAAATAACTAGGATGTCGAGGGACTCCTTGCCCTGAGGTCCCTTATCCTTCTTCCGAGCGAAGTTGAGGTCCTGCCGAGAATCTTTTTCAGCTTTTTTCTCCTCGCGCCTGTCCGCGAGGTATTGGCTCAGGTACCCCTTGCGGACCAGATCCTCAATCTGGTCCTTCAGCTGGACGCAGTCCTCGGTGCGATGTCCGGGTGAGTCATGGAACTCGCACCACTGGTCCTTTCCCCTCGTCTGATGCCAGGGAGGCAACGGACGAGGTTTTTTGAATCTCCCCTCGTCCTTCGTCGTGCTGAAAATCTTAGCACGGGGAAGGGAGAGTGGAGTGTATGAATCGTACCTTCCCGTGTAGGGAAAGTGTCTTTCCTTCTTCGGCTCGGCAGCAGAGGACGGTTCTGAGGCCTTAGCCTTCCCTTTCCTCTGCGCCGAGACTTCGGGCTGCTGCCCTTTCGGCTTCTCAATTCTCGGACGAGACTGAGACCTGGATCTGTTCCACTCCTCGGCTCGGATGAACCTATCCGATGCTTCCAAGGCTTCCTCCAGGGTCTGCGGGGGATGCATGACCATGAAGTCCAGGAACTTTCCAGCTTGGAGGCCGTTCCGTAGCGCGAACACGGCCAGGCCTTGATCCAGGCTTGTGATTCCGGATGACTCGTTGCTGAAGCGAGTCAGATAGTCGCGGAGGCTCTCGTCCTCCGCCTGCTGCAGACTCATTAGCTCTGCAGTGGTCTTCTCTCGGCGGTTGGCCGTAGAGAATTTGCTCTTGAACTTGTTGGAGAGGTCGTTCCAACCGGTTATGGAGCCTTCCTTGAGCCCTTTGGTGATCCAGGATTGGGCAACACCTTTGAGGGTCGTAGGAAAGTATTTACACCAGGTAGCCTCAGACCTCGGGTTCAGATACATGTGCCCCTCGTAAGAGGCAATGTGATCCTTAGGATCTGAGGTACCATCGTAAGTAATATGTGCCGGGATTTTGACCGTTGGCACATGCTTTTCCAGAATCCACTTCTGGAAGGGCGAGTTCGATGGAACCATGACCGCCTTCCCCTTGTACCCAGCCTCAGGGACCTCGCTCCCTCCTCTCTCAGAGGTGGAAGTGGTTTTCGTCCCCGGCTGAGACAAGGTTGGGTGGGGTCCGGTATCCTCTGGGAAGGTGAGGCGGCTATGCACACTCACCTCCCTCGAACCCAAGCGTTCGTGAACGCTTTGGCGGGCGAATTCCGGGTCCTTGGAGGGCCCCATGGAATTCTGAGCTTCGGAGTGGTCAGAGGGTTGAGGGTTCCTCCTCCTCTCCTTACTGGAGTTTCGGGTGTCCCCTCGCCACCTCTGGCCGAGCTCTCTATGTGGTGGAACTTGTCCACCATCATCCTGACCGATCCTCCTTTTCAGGTTTCTCGGCTGGTGATCATCAGGCATCTGGATTGGAGCCCCTTGAGCTTTAAGGAACTCCATGCAGATGGCCACTGCTCTGGCCACTTCCTCGGTGGAGGGTCCGGAGGGAGGAGTCTCCCGCGGATGTGACCTGGATTGCACGCTATGGCGCGGCGGGGAGTTCCTCGCACCTGAGCCACTCGGTCTCGGGGATGGCCCCGGCTGCCGAGTGTGGTGCGAGGTGTTCTCCTCCTGGAGGCTAGGACCTCTTGAGGCTTCCCTTTCCGGAGAAATGGGGGCCTCCGATTCGGAAGAGGCTTGCTCCGGGGAGGGATAAACCGGCTGGCGTTCCCTCACCGTAATCCGGCCTCCTCCCTTCTTAGCCTTCTTGGAACTCTTTCCACTCTTAGTCATGGCGACTGCCGGAGTGTTTGATGACTGACGCGAAATTTAGTAGCGTTCCCCACAGACGGCGCCAAATTGTTTCGGATGAAAACAATCGAATCTCGGAAGATCCTTTTATCTTGAGGGAACTTGGTCTCGGTCCGAACGACGCAGGAGCCGAGGGTTTCCTGCACAACAAATACACGTAAACTAGCCTCGGGGGGGACGCCGAGGAAGGCCCCTCCGATGCTTAAGTCAGTATATTAGAGAGAGAAAGCTGTGCAAGAGTTTAGTTGCTTGAGGCTTTATTGTCTTACCAAGAATTGACCAAATTGTTGGCTTTTATACCTTGGCTAATGAAGGAGGCGGATTGGGCCCGGAAGTCAGTTGGGCTGGGCCAAGCTGATTGGGCCGTTGACTGACCTTGACATGGCTTTGAGGATGTTGATTTTTGACTTTAGCACATTTGGAGAGTTGAACCTTAACCTTGGGCTTTTAATTGGATCATTCAGTGACCAGGCCCAATTGGACTAAATTGGACCCAAACATTGTTGATATAACTTACAGTATATATAGTGTACACTTTTTAAATAACATGATCTATTGGCCGAGTTGTTTAATTTCCATCACATAAATTGCATGGTCCTCTTCAATTCAATCAACAAAGTTTATAATACGAATACTTTGCATAATTTATGTTGAATATAACATTACCTTCATCTATACTCTAACTTTTATATATGAGTACCTTACTAATAAAGTGATTATGCAACTAATTATCATTAAAGAAAGAGAAAGAGTGATTCTCCATCTTGTTCAATGAACTGTTAATATGCAAATGGGTTTATTTTAAGGTTTAAGTGATTCATGAAGTATAATTTGATGGTGAAGACATCCATTCTAGAAGAATCTGTAACCAATGTAAGTTTGACATTTTCATTAAGGTATGTAATCAAATATTCTAAAGTAGACAATAATAATAATTATATGAAAAAACAAGATACCTAATATTTTCTGAAATTTTAAGGCACCAATTAATATTCAATGTACTTTGTAAAAGATTATTCTAGTTATAAATTATATATATGAGGTCTTAGGAATATGATTTTGATAGATGACTTTGCCTTGGATTTTAATACAATAACCTTGTCACTTTCCAGTGAACTTTTCCACTTTCAAGTAACACTTTAGTATTAGTATTCAATCAAGAATTTCCATTCATTAAATTAATCACAAGAATTTGTTCCATTTAATTTCAATCATGTACCTTGCAATGTCATCATAATTTTTCTTTTTTTTTTTTTCTTTTTTTTTTTTTTTATGTAGTAGCATTTGTTGCGAATAATCTGATTTTTAGAAACTTAATTTTTTTTCTCAAGGTTCGGGCCAGATAAATATCTCTAGTTAAGCTGAACAAATAATTCAAGTATTTGTTGGTTGAATTAGTAACATAACAAATATACACTTGACCAACTTGTAGTCAACCACCTAACATCCATCTCATTTATAATATTTGATAAATATATCATTGAGAACTGATGAGACAAAATTTACTTAATTATTAAACATTTCATACAATGTAAGTTTAGATATAAGTTTTAAACATCTGGACTTTTTAGATATAAGTTTTTGAATATTTTAAATGCTACCTCCGTTTATTTTAGTTGCAACAAAAGAATATTTTAAATCTTACAAATAATACCCCTTTTGTTGTAACTAAAAAGTTCGGAGGTAGTAAGGGTCTGTTCTCATTGACTAAACTCAGCTGAACTGAACTGAACTGAAATGAAATGAATATTTTATAAGAGAAGGAAATTAGGAGCTGAACTGAACTGAGCTGAGCTGAACTGAACTGAATTGAACTGAGCTGAGCTGAACTGAACTGAACTGAGCTGAGCTGAACTGAACTGAACTGAGCTGAACTGATCAAATTTCAACGTAAGAGAACAGACCCTAAATTCATAAAAATTTTATATAAGTAATTGGACATAAATATCAGTTTTTTAAATGAACACATGAACTCATAGTGAAATGAACGCAACCAATACTTGGACATGAAACCTGAATCCTACTCATTGATCCAACCCACCAGCAAAGATAGAAGATTTGGTCCACTGTTTAGTACTCATAAAAGGGATGAAGGGAAAGTAAAGATGAATACATTTATACATAAGATGGAAATGTAAGATGCACAATATAGTAATAGAGTACCAAACCAACTCCACTAGGATGTGGCAAATTGTAAAAGAAAGAAAGTTAGGATGTCCTACCTCAACACTTGTTCCGGTATAAATTGTAGTTTTATGTCAGCCAAATAAATAGCTCTATTTTGGACTAATTAGCCAGCACATGCAAACTAGATATCTAACTTTTTAAGTTATCCAATATCCATCCAGCTCAATCTTTGATTTTAATCTTAGGCTAATTTATTCTCATTTGGCTTTATTTGCTTCCTTTTTTTTTTTTTTATACAAGTATATAATTGATTAATAGAACAATATATGTCAAAAATTAATGGGTCCATTCTATTCTTAATTAATTTAGTATGCTAAGCTCACAAAAGAAAACAAATTACACACATACTCATAGAATTATACTATTTACTTAATTAGCCATTTAAATAATAGAAGTGCATAATTTATGATTAATACTGTCAAGCTTGGTAGAGCATCATACTTCCAACAGTAGTGGTGGCATGACACATATTATTCCATTGGAATAAAGCTAAGGTTGTTATTGTTAATTAAGTATTTAAGTGAGGTCAGTTTATGACCCCCATAAAAAACATGTACTAATATTTTTTTACCAAAATAAATAAATAAATTGGTAAAGATAGAGGTTATTCAATATAGAGTATATTATTAGCTTTGGAAGTTTCGAGCTAGAATTCATCTCGTCATCATTTTAAACTTCATGACTCCGTTTTTTTCTCTACTAGCTTATTTAATTTTTTTTTTCCCGGCCATTTAATTAAGGTATACTAGTATATTGTTCTTATATGAATTTTTCGTCTTTTAAATGATGTTAAATTGCATTATACATCAGAGTAAACTAAACTTAAGTAATCCTATTTATTCCTAAGAAGTTAATTAATTTGATAGGTTCAAATTACAGATCGTCAATAAAAACATGACTATTACTGAATCTGACATGATAATTTACTGTTACAATAAGATAATCTTCAGGCATTTCATTCAGGGGTTGATCAAGAAAAAATAATACTTGTATAAAGATTAAGATGATGTATACAAAATGACAAAATAGGGATTAACATCACTTTATATAAGGGTAAATTGCATTTCTTGTCATGTCTGATTTTCATGCATCTAATCGTCTTACTTTCATGACATAATAATAATGTACTACAACTACAACTTAATCAATCTCTTAACAGTAACAATAACAAGAAATTATGATATGATGAACATCATCCTACTCTTCACTTTTTTTTGTTCCCAAAATCATCAAATTCACTCACTTCATCATTACCATTGCCAATTTCTTGTCCCCTTTACCCTATCCCTCAATCTTTTTTTTTTCTTTCATAATATTTTCTTTTTAAAATCCTAAAATTGAAGAAAAATGAGAAGAACCAAGAAACGTTACACTAGTAAATAGTAATAATAATAGTACCATAATATTGTCTTAATTGAACTTCTTATCATTCTCCTTGAAAAAAAGGTCATCCTCATCCACCACAACATTGCCCTCCTTTTCTTGATCACCACCATTTGCATTGCTATGCATCATCTCAAGCTCCCTCTTCTCCTCCTCCTCTTGCTCCTCTAAACTCGAAACCCGGCCTCGTACACACTCATTCTTACCACCCTCCGCCCTCCTCTTAAGCTCCACAAGCAACTCTTTAACCGCCTTCATCCTTTCTCTCCGATGCCTAATCAACACCTCGCTCACATCAGCCGGGGTCATCCCCGCCTTCCCCACCACCGCCTCGAACTCGGCTATCGTCTCGGAATCTAGATCATTCTCCTCTAACCCCACATAATTCCTTAGCAAAATCTTCAAGGCTTCAAAAGAACAGTTGCTAAGGTGAATGTGCATATCCATCCTACCACACCTCAGCAATGCAGGATCAAGCTTCTCCACATGATTCGTTGTAAACACGAATATCCTCTCGCTACCGCAGCACGACCACAGCCCGTCCGTGAAGTTCAGCAGGCCCGATAGAGTCACCATACCGGGCCCACCAGGGCCGTCATCCGGGCCCGGGTAATTCCCGTGCCCGCCACTCTGGCGGTACTTGCTGTGCTTGTTGTCCTTCTGCCGGTCCGATAGGTCGATCGAGCAGTCGATATCCTCGATCACGATAATCGACTTCGACGTCGTCTTCATGAGCAGCTTCCTGAGCTCGGAGTTGGACGACACCTCCGTAATCTCGAGGTCGTAGATGTCGTAATTGAGATAATTCGCCATTGCAGCAATCATGCTCGACTTTCCCGTTCCGGGCGGGCCGTATAAGAGGTACCCGCGCTTCCAGGCCCGGCCCGTGGCCCGGTAGAAGGACTCTCCGCCCGCGAACTCCTTGAGATCGGCCATGATCTCGGCCTTCCTCCTTGGGTCGATCGCGAGCGTGTCGAACGTGGAGGGATGCTTGAATGGCACCGCCTCCCACGGGTGACCGGGCCGGGCCGAGTCCATGGACCCGCCCCGGGAATTGGTGTACAAATACCGGTCTTGATTCAACCTCCGAATCTCCCCGGCCCGGTCCATGATGTGATCCAAGTACGGGCCCAACACCATATCTTTGGCCGATTTCTTGACCCGAAGACTGAACCCGCGCTTCTCATCGGGCACGGGCCGCCAAGAGAAGGACTGAGAAGGTCGTTGTGTAACAATGTGCTCCCACTGAACTGCAACCCCTTTGAACGTATCAAATAGGGTGTCATTGTGTGCCAACCCGAACGTTACGGCCGAGGAGTTTAGGGACCGGGTTAAGCTTAGCCTACCCGCGGACGCAGCTGTTGCGGCCGCGGTAGAGCTAAGATAGAGCTGGACGGCGTTATACAGCTCGTTCGTGTTAACGCCGTCTATCTCAGTTATATCGAAGTAGCAATAACAAGAGAAGTAATTAGAAATTCTGTTGAAGAATTTGAGAAAAGTGTAACGAAATGAAGGTGGGAAAATTGTTGTTAGTAAACTTTGGCAAAAAGCTAGTACCCCCATTAATGAAGCTAATGAGGTCCAAAATTCTCTCATTTTTTTTTTCTAATACAAAAATTATGTGATGATAAAAATTTGTTGTTGCATAAAACCAGAATTTATAGATGAAATTAATTAAAATTGTAGGTCGAGTGAGTAGTAAGTAGAGTAGGGGTGAGTGAGAAGAAAATTAAAATGAAGATGAAATGAAAAGAGGGTTATATAAGTAGTCAAGTGAGAGGGACATTGGATATCATCATAAGGGACAGAAAGAGGAGGCATCTTTTTAGGCTGTTTTTATGTGAGATGTGTAGTAGGATAGTATTATGAGTAGGTTTATGATTTGTTTCCTTTCTTCTCTCTTTTTCCACCCTCTCTCTTTTTGTCTTGTTTTTTTTTCAGATTTATATATGGTTTTAAATCATAGGTTCCACATACATTACATTGTGTCGTGTCTGATTCGTGTTTATTTTCTCTCTGTTTCAAAATAACAGGTAATTAAATATGATACACTTTTTTTTCCTTGGTTCATTTCTAAATAATTAACACATATATTCTTCTCATTTTGAAATAATTGACACACTTTTCTTTCTAAGTTGTTTCAGAATAATTGACACACTTTTTCTTTCTTGAGTGTTTAAAAATAATTGACACACTTTTTCTTTCTTGATTGTTTAAAAATAATTGACACACTACTATCTATAAGTGACAAAAGACTATTGTTATTAGATTATATATACCACACACACCATGACTCATTAACTTTTACCACTAAAGACTTATATAAACTAAATCTAATCACTAGTATATATTATACATTAATTAAACATCTTTTCTTTCAAAAAATTTCAATTAACAGCTCATATTATTGTCACCATCTATTATTTTCTTAAACTAGCTGTGTGCCTAAAATCATAAGGGAATGTGTTAATTGTTTTGAAATGAATGGAGTGTTACAATGTTGTAGTTATTTGATTCTTTTTAGTTGACACATCTCTCAGTTGAATTAATACTACATACAATAAAATTAATTTAACTTTATTTTTATTTTACACTAGTTTAATTTAGGCTTTTTTTTTAGAGAGCCCAATGGGAGCAATGGCAGAAATGAAAATTGATCCCAAAATTTCTTGAAATCGGAAGAGAGTTTTAAGTTTTAACCATTTGAGACATCCCTCGCTCTAATTTTGATTTTTGAACTAGTTTAGTTTATGCATTATCGTGGAGGATTACATAAAAATAAAATTTAATTAACAACTTATTTTTTTATCATAATAAAAAATAGTATTAGTAACGGCAGATTTGATTTCTTGGTCGTTTGGGGGTCTTCCTAGCCTAGCCAATAGTATGGCAATTGACAGGCAATATTTGGCAGACATATAGAAGCTAAAAAGAACAACTTTGCTTGATAAGGGAATGAAAATCTATAAAACAATCAATAGTGCTAATAAATTTGGGATTCAGCGCCAAATTAAAAGAAAGGGAAGATATCATCATGATGATTCTTTTCCTCATTTTCATTATTACATCTATATGTAGATGTAGTTGGCCTCTATGCCTATATATGTTTTATTTTAACTTTATTATACTACAATTTCTTAACTCCAATATATACCAGTTAGACATCTTGTTGAATTGAAAGACAAAGATAAGTAAATGAAAAGATCCGACCTTATCACCTCAAGGTTAAGAGCTTAGTAATTCTCAATAATCAATGAGCTATATCAAATCTTGCTTGTGAAAAGTATAACCATTTTAATATCCACTGTATATTAAATCTAAATGAATTATTACATTAGTACTACTGTTTCTCATCCTTCATGCATGCATACAGTTGCAGTTTAATCATGCCATACCATACGTCCTGCATGCCTTAAGCTCATCCTCCGTGCATGTACAAAAGTTTTGTGTAAAAAGAGAACAAAATCTATATATGATCGAGTAAAGTTAATACTTTTGTTATTGCCTTTCCGATCCTTTCATAGTAATTTTCTAATTTTCTTATTTGTTTGTATTTTATATCCACATCCACCATAAACGTGCACTTATTAATACTAGAGGTCTAGAGTACTATATATATATATATATATATATATATATATATATATATATATATATATATATATATATATATATATATATATATATATATATATATATATATATATATATATATATATATATATATATTGAGTAATTAGTAAAAAAATTTTAATAGTACTTTGTAATTAGTACATTCTACCCGAACAAAATATATGAATCAGTCAACATCCAACATCCAACCATAGATAACTAGAGTACAACCCTTGATTTTGTATGTTCACCCCACTAGCAAAGTATTGTAGCCATTGTAGGCAATAAATAAAAATACTACCCCCACTTGAGTGACAATTGAGCTGGAAGCCAGTTTGAAGTATCCCCAAATAATAATGAACAAATTGAAGTACATTCAAATATTTATGCATCTTCAAAAAGTTATGTAGGTAAGATTTGGACTTAACACTTGAACATAAAAGTTGCAAGAAAATAACAAGAATTATTAGCTCAAACATGTGAAACACCTTGACCCATTTGGCCGTACCATATGTAGTGTCCGTATATAATCTATACTACTCGTACTATATATAAGCTGTCCAATATTCAGATGTTACTTTGTTACTAAACTTTTTTTAATTTCTTCAACAAATTTTATACAAAAAAAATGTAGTATATATTATTCTTGTTCAATTATTTAAAAGTGGATTTTATTTTGGTATGTACACTTGTTCATCCTAAACATTTATAATTAAGCTTTGATCAATATATAATTACAACCATAATCATTGTCAAATTAAAAATTAGCTTATGTTCTTTTTATATTTGGAACCTTGTACTATCTCCCTATATGTATAATTGTATATTGAAGTTTTATCATTGGCCTTGATCTACAAAATTAAACATGAAGTAGTGTTTGAAATACATTTGCAAACAAAGGCAGCAACTATACATTTATCATGCATTGATTTTGTTAAATAATTTACTTCCTTTTGTTTGGCATCCATTTAATTAGGAGTAATTTTTTTTTAATAAAGGTATATATCAACTATTGAAACAAATTAGTTCGTAATTTTTATCTAGTCTAATTTATTTTATTTTATTTTATTTGAAATAAAAGGAACTTACTAGACTGCTCTTTCTCAAAAGTGGCCCCTTAGAAAAATCCAAATTAATAATGCCCTACAAAGTATTTTGAGATTTTTGCTCCAAACAACCAACTTATAGTCCGATTCTCAGCTAGAATAAATCTAGTACTCCATATCTCTTTTTTATGATAAAGTCTTATACGAGTAATAAACAATTTAAAATACTTTTATCTAATAGATAATATCATGGACATTTTCTATTGAGGTTGACTATTACAATTTTTGGTCATAAATAAAATTCATTACTAGGGAGTATTTACTACAGTAGTAGTGTAGTACTCCGTAGTAGATTACAATAAATTAGTTAGGCCTGTTCTTTAGAGTTGTTCTGCTCTGCTTTAATCTGCTTTGCTCTAATTAAAAATAATACTAATAATAATAATAATAAAATTTGCACTGCTTCAATTTACTCTACTCTGCTGAAATGTGCTCTGCTCTATTCAAAAATTCAAAAGAACAGGGCCTTAGTGCTAGACAATATCATCCAAAATTACTTGAACCAAAAAAAAAAAAAAAAAAAAAAAAAAAAAAAGTTTACCTAAAAAAGGCTGCTAGCAAAATCATTTTCGATTATTTGGGTACATGATCCTCTGACAAATTTGGCTCATATATTAACTTGCATGTAAAAGGTAAAAAACAAAGGATTTGATGGTTGTTATTTACTACGGAGTACTCATGAAACTCTCTATTTTTAGTTTTTTACACTTGCAAGTAAAACTCCACGATAAAGTAATCTCTGCCTCTCTGTATTCCTAATGTCAGAAGTTCCCACTGTAAAAAATACAGTAAAATATAATTATAAACATAAAATGAATTTAATTACTACTGTAGTAAAATTTTTGTACAGTAAAATAAAATTATAAACATAAAATAAATTTAATTAAAATATTTGCAACATTAAAAAAAAAAAAAATCAGATAAAAATTGTTTCATCAGCTCACAAATACGGGTAAATTCAAGTTAATCTCTGAGATAAATGATGTGAATAAATCTCCTCTCACAATTTATTCATTTTCTTTTATTTTTTAAATGATAAAAGTTAAATAATAAAGTGGCACAGATTTCAACACATAAAGTTGTGAGAGGGGATAAATTAGATTGTTAATCTCTGAGATCAACTGGGGCTCCCTACACAATTACGGTGGTCACGTTACATGTAAATAAGAAAAAAGAACAACCAATGAAAAAGCCATCGTTGGCAACAAAATGCAACAGAATCTTCTGATTAAACCTCTAAACGGATCAAATCTGTTAATATTCTGATTTCTGACTCTACATGGATTCCAATTTTCATTCATCAGACTTGTTCTTTCTCAAAGAAGATGGTCTGATCTTATTTACTTTTTCAATCTTATTATTGGATTTTACCATTGAGGAGTTTAGTGAATTTGGATACTATATCAGCTAATGTTGGACAATATTTGTATTATTTGGACCTCGCAGTCATGAGGTTAAGTCCGAAAATTGATTTTAGCACACCGTTAATTGATTATAGCACACCCATATGCAAGAGAGCATACAAAATTGTGCCCTCACAAAAAAAAGTGTATCAAAATCAATTATGGTGTGTCAAAATTAGAGCTGTCAAAAGTTGATCCGACCCGAAATACCGACTTAAACCCAATTATTAACCGACCCATCTGAACCCGAAAAAATGGTGACCCAAACCCGACATGACCCAACCTGAAACCAACCCTAGACCCGAGTTGACTTGAGTTTGTAAGACCCGAACATGAACTGACCTAGAGATGACACACCCGAATGTAACCCGTAGTTATTGACCTAAACCAAACCCGACTTGAATCGAAATTGACCCAAACCCGTTTTAAAACCGTCAAAACCAGAATTTAACCAGACTTGTTACTAACCTGACCTGAATTCAACCCGACTCGTTCCTAACCCGACCCGAATTTAACCCAACCTGTTACAAACCCGACTCGAAATCAACTCGACTTGTTATTGACCTGACCCAAATTCAACCCGACTTGTTATTGACCTGACCCAAATTCAACCCGACTTGTTATTGACCCGACCCCAATTTTACCAGACCTATTACTAACCCAACCCAAAAATTCAACCCGATTTTTACTAACCCGACTCGAAATCAACACGATTTGTTATTGACCCGACCTAATTTCAACCCAAATTGTTCCTGACCTGATTTCAAATCACCTTAAATGCAATTTAGACCACCTTATTATTGTTGATCAAAGCATTTTGTTTGGGGAGACTAAGTCGGTCCAGGCTAGCAAAAGAAAGAAGCATCATCCTCAAATTTAAGATTTTAATATAATATATATTTGTTTGTATGGTCAAAGGAGATAACTATATCTTCTTAAATTATAGACTATATTTACCTAGTATATTGCCATATATATTATAGTCAAAGGAAATAATAAGCTTGATAAAAATGTTATCTATTTATAGTTAGTTGAACCTGAATATGACCCGACTTAGAAATGACCCGACCTGATAGTAACCTGCAAATTATTGGCTTGAACATAACCCGACTTGAAGAGAATGACCCGACTTGAAAATGACCTAACCTGAGTATAACCCGCAAATTATTGACTTGAACCGGACCGGACATAAACCCGAGAATGACCCGACCTGATTATACCCCGCAAATTGTTGACTTGAACCAAAAACCGACTCAAACCCGTGAATGACCCCACCTGATTTTAACCCGCAAATTATTGACTTAAACCAATTAAAGCCGACTCGAACCCGAGAATCATCCTAACTCGTTTTAACCCATGAAAACCTGAATTAAACCCGTCCTATTGTTCACCTGACCCGAATGTAATCTGACCTGTTATGAACCCGACCCAAACCCGATAAGAAGTATGACCTAACGTGACCCGACTCAAGCATGACCAAACCCAAACCCGACCTACATAAGTTATGGAATTAATGCGAATTGAACCAACCCGAGTTGACCCGACCCACTCTTACCGACCCAAACCCGACCCATTTACCCGAGTTACAGCTCAACCCGAAACCTCCAAATTTCTCAAAATAATGTGAATATTAGCGTTCAATTTTAGAATTTTTTCATCCGGAAAATAAAAATTGCCTTTAAAACGACCAATTTACCGGTTTACAACTTGCACCGATTTCATTAATTCAAGCCTACCACGACCATTTATGACAATAAATAATGATCATATATGGTTCCAAACGGCATTATATGACCCGAGATGCATCCCATAGAATTTCAAGACTTTTCGACACCGGACTTCGAAACCTCAAAAATTTTCAAAAAACGTGGATATTAGCCTTCAATTTTGATTTTTTTTTACTTTTTTTTTCTCTGGAAATAAAAATTTCCGAAATGTTCACCATGTTCCCTAATACTGTCCTTGAGTCCCATTGGGTGGGTGGAACCGTCCAATTAGCCTCTAAACGACCAATTTACCGGTTTAAAACTTGCCCCCATTTCATTAATTCAAGCCTACCACGAACATTTATGGCAACAAATAATGATCATATATGGTTCCAAACGACATTATATGACCCGAGATGCATCCCATAGAATTTTAAGACTTTTTGACACCAGGCTTCGAAACCTAAAAAGTTTTCAAAAAGCGTGGATATTAGCCTTCAATTTTGAAAATTTTCACTTTTTTTTGCCCTGAAATAAAAATTTCCGAAACGTTCACCATGTTTCCCTAATACTGTCCTTGAGTCCCATTGGGTGGGTGGGACCGTCCAATTTGCCTTTAAACGACCAATTTAACAGTTTACAACTTGCCCCGATTTCATTAACTCAAGCCTACCACGAACATTTATGACAACAAATAATGATCATATAGGGTTCTAAACGGCATTATATGACCCCGCTATGTATCCCATAGAATTTCAAGACTTTTCGAAACTGTGCCCCGAAACCTCTTAAAATTTCCATAAAACCGTGGAAATTAGTCTTCAATTATGGAATTTTTGACTTTTTTTCGCCTAGAAATAAAAATTGTCGACATATTACCATGGTCCTAATACCCTCCGAGAGACAACCTGGGTTAATGGAACCATTTAATTTTGCCTTTAAACGACAAATTTACCGGTTTACAACTTACACGGATTTCATTAACCCAATCATACTACAAACATTTATGACAACATATAATAATCATATATGGTTCCAAACGGCA
The DNA here is from genome assembly GCF_001683475.1 of Chenopodium quinoa. Lineage (NCBI taxonomy): Eukaryota > Viridiplantae > Streptophyta > Magnoliopsida > Caryophyllales > Amaranthaceae > Chenopodium > Chenopodium quinoa. The sequence goes on along the minus strand of NW_018742589.1, from coordinate 739,270 downwards.
TTATATGACCTCGAGATGTATTCCTTTAAATATCAAATCTTTTTTCCATTGGCCCCGAAACCTCCAAAAATTTTCAAAAAAACGTGGATATTTAGCTTTCAATTTTGGAACTTTTTGACTTTTTTTTCGCTCGAAAAAAAAATTTCCGAAATGTTTACTGTCCCTAATACCCTCTAGGAGTGAAATTGGGTGTGTGGAACCATCCAATTTCCCTTTAAACGACCAATTTAACAGTTTACAACTTGCACCGATTTCATTAATTCAACCCTAGCACGAACATTTATGAACAACAAATAAAGATCATATATGGTTCCAAACGGCATTATATGACCCCGAGAGGTATCTTATATAATTTCAAGACTTTCCGACATTGGACCTCAAAACCTCCAAAATTTCTCAAAAAGCGTTGATAATTAGCCTCTAATTTTGGAATTTTTTGAATTTTTTTTCGCCCGGAAATAAAATTTGCAGAAATTTTTACCATGATCCCTAATACACTCTGGGAGTCCACTTGGGTTGGTGGAACCATCCCATTAGCCTTTAAACGGCTAATTTACCGGTTTACAACTTGCACGGATTTCATTAACTCAAGCATACTACAAGCATTTATGACAATATAAAACAATCATATATGGTTTCAAACGACATTATATGACCCCGGGATGTATCCCCAAAAATTTCAAGACTTTTTTACACTGGCCCCGAAACCTCAAAATTTTTCAAAAATCGTGGATATCAGCCTTCAATTTTGGATTTTTTGACTTTTTTTTCGCTCAAAAATAAAAAAAAAGCCGTAATGTTTACCATAGTCGCTAATATCCTTCGGAGTGAAATTGTGTGTGTGGAACCATCCAATTTCTGTTTAAACGACCAATTTACCGGTTTACAACTTGAACCGATTTCATTAATTCAAGCCTAGCACGAACATTTATGACAACAAATAATGATCATATATGGTTCCAAACGACATTATATGACCCCGAGAGGTATCTCATAGAATTTCAATACTTTCCGACACCTGACCCCGAATCCTCCAAAATTTCTCAAAAAGCGGTAATATTTGCCTTCAATTTTGGAATTTTTTGAACTTTTTTTCGCACGAAAATAAAAAATTGCCGAACTGTTTACCATGGTCCCTAATATCCTCCGGGAGTCCAATTGGGTTGGTTGAACCATTCAATTAGCCTTTAATTGACTAATTTACCGGTTTATAACTTGCACCGATTTCATCAACTCAAGCATACTACAAACATTTATGACAACATATAATAATCCTATTTGGTTCCAAAAACATTATATGACCCGGGATGTATCCCATAAAATTCCAAGACTTTTTTACACACTGGCCCCGAAACCTCCAAATTTTTCAAAAAACATTGATATTAACCTTCAATTTTGGATTTTTTAACTTTTTTTTGCTCGGAAATAAAAATTGCCGAAATGTTTACTATTGTCCCTAACACCCTTCGGGAGTCCAATTGGGTTGGTGCAACCATCCAATTTGCCTTTAAACGACCAATTTACCGGTTTACAACTTGCATCATTAATTCAAGCCTACCACGAACATTTATTACAACAAATAATGATCATATATGGTTCCAAACGACATTATATGACCCCGAGATGCCATCCCATAGAATTTCAAACACTTTTCGACAATGGGCATCGAAACCTAAAAAATTTTCAAAAAGCGTGGATATTAGCCTTTAATTTTGAATTTTTTTACTTTTTTCGTCCGGAAATAAAAATTTCCGAAATGTTCACCATGTTCCCTAATACTGTCCTTGGGTCCCATTGGGTGGGTGAAACCATCCAATTTGCCTTTAAACGACCAATTTCCCGGCTTACAACTTGCATCGATTTCATTAATTCATGCCTACCACGAACATTTATGACAACAAATAATGATCATATATGGTTCCAAACGGCATTATATAACCCCGAGATGCATCACATAGAATTTCAAGACTTTTTGACACCGGGCTTCAAAACCTCAAAAATTTTCAACAAACGTGGATATTAGCCTTCAATTTTGATTTTTTTTTTTCTTTTGTCCTGAAATAAAAATTGCTGAAATGTTCACCATGTTCCCTATTACTGTCCTTGAGTCCCATTGGGTGGGTGGGACCGTCCAATTTGCCTTTAAACGACCAATTTAACGGTTTACAACTTGCCCCGATTTCATTAACTAAAGCCTACCACGAACATTTATGACATCAAATAATGATCATATATGGTTCCAAACGGCATTATATGACCCCGATATGTATCCCATAGAATTTCAAGACTTTTCGAAACCGTGCCCCGAAACCTGTGGATATTAGTCTTCAATTTGGATTTTTTGACATTTTTTCGCTTGGAAATAAGAATTGCCAAAGTATTACCATGGTCCCTAATAGCCTCCGGGAGTCAAATTGTGTCAGTGAAACCATTTAATTTTCCATTAAACGGCCAATTTTATTGGTTTACAACTTGCACGGATTTCATTAACTCAATCATACTACAAACATTTATGACAACATGAAATAATCATATATGATTCCAAACGGCATTATATGACCCTAAGATGTATCCCCTTAAATATCAAGACTTTTCTCCACTGGCCGCGAAACCTCCAAAAATTTTCAAAAAACGTGGATATTAGCCTTTAATTTTGGAATTTTTTTACTTTTTTTTAGCTCGGAAATAAAAAATTGCCGAAATGTTTACCATTGTCCTAATACCCTCTGGGAGTGAAATTGGGTGTGTGGAACCATCCAATTTCCCTTTAAACGACCAATATACCGGTTTACAACTAGGCACCGATTTCATTCATTTAAGCCTAGCACGAACATTTATGACAACAAATAATGATCATATATGGTTCCAAATGGCATCATATGAGTATATGACCCCAAGAAGTATCCTATAGAATTTCAAGACTTTCCGACACCAAACCCCGAAACCTTCAAAAATTTCTCAAAAAGCGTTGATATTAGCCTTCAATTTTGAAATTATTTTACTTTTTTTGTCCGAAAATAAAAATTGCCGAAGTGTTTACCATTATCCCTAATACCCTCCGGTAGTCCAATTGGGTTGGTGGAACCATCCAATTAGCCTTTAAACGGTTAATTTACCAGTTTACAACTTGCACGGATTTCATTAATTGAAGCATATTACCAACATTTATGACAACATATAATAATCATATATGGTTCTAAACGGCATTATATGACCCCGGAATGTATTCCCAAAAATTTCAAGACTTTTACAACTGGCCCGAAATCACTAAATTTTTTCAAAAAAAACGTGGATATTTGCCTTCAATTTTGGATTTTCTTACTTTTTTTCGCTCAGAAATAAAAATTGCTTGAAATGTTTTACTATTGTCCCTAACACTTACGGGAATCCAATTGGGTGGGTGAAACCATCCAATTTGCCTTTAAACGACCAATTTACCGGTTACAAACTTGCACCGATTTCATTAATTCAAACCTACCACGAACATTTATGAAAACAAATAATGATCATATATGGTTCAAACGGCATTATATGACCCCAAGATGTATCCTTTAGAATTTCAAGACTTTTCGACACCGGGCTTCGAAACCTTAAAAATTTTCAAAAAGGTTGGATATTAGCCTTCAATGTTGAAATTTTTTACTTTTTTTTTTCCTACAAATAAAAATTGTCGATATGTTCACCATGTTCCCTGATTCTGTCCTTGAGTCCCTTTGGGTGGGTGGGACCGTCCAATTTGCCTTTAAACGACCAATTTACTGGTTTACAACTTGCCCCGATTTCATCAACTCAAGCCTACCACGAATATTTATGACAACAAACAATGATCATATATGGTGCCAAACGACATTATATAACCCGAGATGTATCCCTAGAATTTCAAGACTTTTCGACACCGTGCCCCGAAACATCTAAAATTTCTCAAAAACCGTGGACATTAGTCTTCATTTTTTGACTTTTTTTCAACTGGAAATAAAAATTGCCGAAATATTACTATGGTCCTTAATACCCTCCGGGAGTGTAATTGGGTTGGTGGAACTATTTAATTTTGCCTTTAAACGGCCAATTTATCGGTTTAATATTAACACGAATTTCATTAACTCAATCATATTACAAACATTTTTGACAACATATAATAATAATAATAATAATATAATAATAATAATAATAATAATAATAATAATAATAATTAATAATAATAATAATAATAATAATAATAATAATAATAATAATAATAATAATAATAATAATATATGGTTCCAAACGACATTGTATGACCCCGAGATGTTATCCCCTAAAATATCAAGACTTTTCTCCACTGGCCCTGAAACCTCCAAAAATTTTCAAGAACGTGGATATTAGCCTTCAATTTTTGAAATTTTAGACTTATTTTTCACTCGGAAATAAAAATTGCTGAAATGTATACCATTGTCCCTAATACCCTCTAGGAGTTAAATTAGGTGGGTGGAACCATCCAATTTCCCTTTGAACACCAATTTACCGGTTTAAACTTGCACCGATTTCATTAATTCAAGCATAACACGAACATTTATGACAACAAATAATGATCCTATATGGTTCCAAGCGGCATTATATGACCCCGAGACGTATCCCATAAAATTTCAAGACTTTCTGACACCAGACCTCGAAACCTCCAAAATTTGTCAAAAAGCGTTGATATTAGCCTTCAATTTCAAGACTTTTTGACTTTTTTACGCCCGGAAATAAAATTTTCCGAAATGTTTACCATGGTCCCTAATACACTTCGAGAGTCCAATTAAGTTGGTGGAACCATCCAATTAGCCTCTAAACGGCTAATTTACCGGTTGACAACTTGCACGAATTTCATTAACTCAAGCATACTACACACATTTATGACAACATATAACAATCATATATGGTTCGAACGAAATCATATGACCTCGTGATATATCCCCAAATATTTCAAGACTTTTTTGAACTGGCCCCGAAACCTCCAATTTTTTTAAAAAACGTGGATATTAGCCTTCAATTTTGGATTGTTTGACTCTTTTTTTTGCTCGGAAATAAAAATTGCCGAAATGTTTATTATACTCCCTAACACTCTCCGGGAGTCCTATTGGGTGGGTGGAACCATCCAATTTGCCTTTAAACGACCAAATTACCTATTTACAACTTGTACCGATTTCATTATTTCAAGCCTACCACGAAAATTTCTAACAAAAATAATAACCATATATGGTTCCAAACGGCATTATATGACCGAGATGTATCCCATAGAATTTCAAGACTTTTTGACACCGGGCCCTGAAACCTCAAAATTTTTCAAAAAGCGTGGATATTAGCCTTTAATTTTGAAATTTTTTTACTTTTTTACTCGGAAATAAAAATTGCCAAAATGTTCACCATGTTCCCTAATACTGTCCTTGAGTCCCATTGGGTGGGTGGAACCGTTCATTTTTCCGTTAAACGACCAATTTACCGGTTTAAAACTAGCACCGATTTCAGTAACTCAAGCCTACAACGAACATTTATGACAACAAACAATGATCATATATGTTTCAAAACGGCATTATATGACCACGAGATCACATTAGAATTTCAAGACTTTCTAGCACCGGACCACGAAACCTCAAAAATTTGTTAAAAAGCGTTGATATTAGCCTTCAATTTTAAAATTTTTTGACTTTTTTTCGCCAGGAAATAAAAATTGCCGAAATGTTTACCATGGTCCCTAATATACTCCTGGAGTCCAATTTGGTTGGTGGAACTATCCAATTAGCCTTTAAACGGCTAATTTACCAGTTTAAAACTTGCACGGATTTCATTAACTCAAGCATACTACAAACATTTATGACAACATATAACAATCATATATGGTTCCTAACGGCATTATATGACCCCAGAATGTATCACAAAAAATTTCAAGACTTTTTTACACTGGCCCCGAAACTTCCAAATTTTTCAAAAAACGTGGATATTAGCCTTCAATTTGGATTTTTTTGACTTTTTTTCGCTCGGAAATAAAAATTGCCAAGATGTTTACTATTGTACCTAACACCCGCCGGGAGTCCAATTGGGTGGGTGGAACCATCCAATTTGCCTTTAAGCGACTAATTTACCAGTTTACAACTTGCACCGATTTCATTAATTTAAGCAACAACATTTATGACAACAAATAATGATCATATGGTTCAAATGGCATTATATAACCCCGAGATGTATCCTATAGAATATCAAAACTTTTCGACACCGGGTCTCAAAACCTCAAAAAAATTTTAAAAGTGTGGATATTAGCCTTCAATTTTGAAATTTTTTACTTTTTTTTTCCCGAAAATAAAAATTGCTGAATTGTTCACTATGTTCCCTAATACTGTCCTTGAGTCCCATTGGGTGGGTGGAACTGTCCAATTCGCCTTTAAACGACCAATTTACCGGTTTACAACTTGCCCTGATTTTATTAACTCAAGGCTCCACGAAGATTTATGACAACAAATAATGATCATATATGGTTCCAAACGGCATTATATAACCCCGAGATGTATCCCTTATAATTTCAAGACTTTTCGACATCGTGCCCTGAAACCTCTAAATTTCCCAAAAACCGTGGATATAAGTCTTTAATTTTGGATTTTTGACTTTTTTCGCCTGGAAATTAAAATTCCGAAATATTACCATGGTCCCTAATACACTCCAGGAGTGCAATTGGGTTGGTGGAACCATTTAATTTGCCTTTAAACGGTCAATTTACCGGTTTACAACTTGCACCGATTTCATTAATTCAAGCCTACCACGAACATTTCTAACAACAAATAATGATCGTATATGGTTCCAAACGACATTATATGACCCCGAGTTGTATCCCATTGAATTTCAAGACTTTTTGACATCGGGCCCCGAAACCTCAAAAATTTTCAAACAACGTGGATATTAGCCTTTAATTTTAAAAAAAAATTTACTTTTTTTGCTCGGAAATAAAAATTGTCGAACTGTTCACCATGTTCCCTAATATTGTCCTTGAGTCCCATTGGGTGGGTGGAACCGTTCAATTTGCCTTTAAACGACAAATTTACCGGTTTACAACTTGCACCGATTTATTTAACTCAAGCCTACCACGAACATTTATGACAAAAATAATGATCATATATGGTTCAAAACGGCATTATATGACCACGAGATGCATCCCATAGTATTTCAAGACTTTCTGACACCGGACCCCGAAACCTCCAAAATTTGTTAAAAAGCGTTGATATTAGCCTTCAATTTTGGAATTTTTTTGACTTTTTTTTCGCACGGAAATAAAATTTGCCGAAATGTTTACCATGGTCCCTAATACACTCCGGGAGTCCAATTTGGTTGGTAGAACCATCCAATTATCCTTTAAACGGCTAATTTACCGGTTTACAACTTGCACGGATTTCATTAACTCAAGCATACTACAAACATTTATGACAACATATAACAATCATATATGGTTCCAAACGGCGTTATATGACCACGGGATGTATCCCCAAAAATTTCAAGACTTTTTCAAACTGGCCCCGAAACCAAATTTTTAAAAAAACGTGGATATTAGCCTTCAATTTTGGATTTTTTGACTTTTTTTTTGCTCGAAAATAAAAATTGCCGAAATGTTTACTATTGTCCCTAACATCCTCCGGGAGTCCAATTGGGTGGGTGGAACCATCCAATTTGCCTTTAAACGACCAATTTACCAGTTTACAACTTGCACCGATTTCATTAATTCAAGCCTACCACGAACATTTATGACATCATATAAAGATCATATATCGTTCCAAATGGCATTATATGACCCGAGATGTATCCCATAGAAGTTCAAGACTTTGCGACACCGGGCCTCGAAACCTCGAAATTTTTTAAAAGCGTGGATATTAGTCTTCAATTTTTAAATTTTTTATTTTTTTTTTCCCGTAAAATTGCAGAAATGTTCACTATGTTCCCTAATACTGTCCTTGAGTCCCATTGGGTGGGTGGAACTGTCCAATTTGCCTTTAAACGACTAATTTACCGGTTTACAACTTGCCCTGATTTCATTAACTTAAGGCTACCACGATCATCTATGACAACAAATAATGATCATATATGGTTCCAAACGGCATTATCCGAGATGTATCCCCTAGAATTTCAAGACTTTTTGACACCGTGCCCCGAAATCTCTAAAATTTCTCAAAAACCGTGGATATTAGTCTTCAATTTTTGATTTTTTGACTTTTTTTCGCCTGGAAATAAATATTGCCGAAATATTACCATGGTCCCTAATACCCTCCGGGAGTGCAATTGGGTTGGTGGAACCATTTAATTTGTCTTTAAACAGTCAATTTACCGGTTTATAACTTGCACAGATTTCATTAAATCAATCATACTACAAACAATTATGACAACATATTATAATCATATATGGTTCCAAACGACATTATATGACCCGAGATATATCCCCTTAAATATAAAGTCTTTTCTCCACTGGCCCTAAAATCTCCAAAATTTTCATTAAACGTTGATATTAGCCTTCAATTTTGGAATTTTTTGACTTTTTTTTTCGCTCGGAAATGAAAATTGCCGAAACGTTTACCATTGTCCCTAATACCCTCTGGGAGTGAAATTGGGTGGGTGGAACCATCCTATTTACCGGTTTACAACTTGCACCGATTTCATTAATTCAAGCCTACGACGAATATTTATGACAACAAATAATGATCATATATGGTTCCAAACGGCATTATATGACCCCGAGACATATCCTATAGAATTTTAAGACTTTTCGATACCGGACCCCGAAACCTCAAAAATTTCTCAAAAAGCGTTGATATTAGTCTTCAATTTTGGAATTTTTTAACCTTTTTTTCCCCCGGAAATAAAAATTGCCGAAATATTTACCATGGTCCTTAGTACCATCTGGAAGTCCAATTGGGTGTGTGGAACCATCCAATTTGCTTTTAAGCGGTCAATTCACCGGTTTACAAGTTGCACCGATTTACTGGTTTACAACGGCCAATTAAATTAACTTGCAACGAACCAGACTTGAACCGAAATTTACACAAACCCGTTTTAACTTGTCAAAACCCGAATTTCACCCGACCTGTTACTAACCTGACCTGAATTCAACCCGACATGTTCCTAACCCGACCGAATCTAACCCAACTTGTTACAAACACGACCCAAAATCAACCCGACTTTTTATTTACCTGACCCAAATTCAACCCGACTTGACATTGACCTGACCGAATTTTACCAGACCAATTACTTACCCGACCCAAATATTCAACCCGATATGTTACTAACCCGACTTGAAATTAACACGACTTGTTATTGTTCACCCGACCTAAATTCAACCCAAATTGTTCCTGTCTGATTTCAAATCACCTTAACTGCAATTTAGACCACCTTATTATTGTTGATCAAAGCATTTTTTCTATAGAGACCAAGTCGGTCCATGCCAACAAAAGTAAGGAGCATCATCTTCAAATTTAAAAGTTAAATATAATATATATTTGTTGTATGGTCAAAGGAGTTAATCATCTTCCTAAATTATAGACTATAGTTCCCTAGTATATTGTCATATACTACCTCCGTTTCTTTTTAGTTGACAAGTATTCCTTTTTAGGAAGTTTTTTTTTAGTTGACATGTTTCCTTTTAAGGTAAATTTTTTACCTTGCATTGAGAAGCTACCCCACTTGTTTTTTCATTCTCTCTCACTCTCTCCCCTCTCTTTAATATATGTGTCTAAATCAAACGCGTCAACTAAATATAAACGGAGGAAGTATATTATAGTCAAAGGAAATAATTAGCTTGATAAAAATGATAATTATCTATTTATAATTAGTTGAACCGAATATGACCTGACTTGGAAATGACCCGACCTGATTGTAACCTGCAAATTATTGACTTGAACGTAACGCAACTTGAACCGAGAATGACCCAACTTGGAAATGACTCAACCTGATTATAACCCGCAATTTATTGACTTGAACCTAACTTGACTTAAACTCGAGAATGACCCGACTTGAAAATGACCCGACATAATTATAACCCGCAAACTATTGACTTGAACCGAAACCGACTCAAACCCGAGAATGACCTGACCTTATTCTAACCCGCAAATTATTGACTTGAACCGAACCGAATTTTACCCTAACCCATTTTAACCCGTGAAAACCTGAATTAAACTCGACCTATTGTTCACCCGACCCGAATGTAACCCAACCTATTATTAACCTGACCTAAACCTGACCCAAACCCGATAAGAAGTATGACCCGACGTGACCCGATTCAAGCATGACCCAACCCAAACCCGACCCGCATAGATTATGAAATTAATCCGAATTGACCTGAGCCACTCTTACCGAACCCAAACCCGACCCGTTTATCTAAATTGACAGCTCTAGTCAAAATCATTTCTCAGTCAAGCCTTGTATTGTTCATTTTTGGAAGGGCATGAAAGAACAATGTTTCCTTTTCTTTCCAAATCGCTCCAACAATGGAGGGACTTGGTTTATCAAAAGGGAGAGAAAAACAGATCCACCATTTCCTTTCCCTTATCTTGACCCGTATAATTTAATCCTTCCAAATCTTCCATGCAATAATCGGAAAGAAAACTGAAACTGTCTTCCCTTAGAAAAGATCGTACTGATAACACTATTAAGATCATGCATAACTAAACTCTAAATGCAGAGCTACATTTATTTTCGAGTATTACAGAAATTATTGTAAAAATTTTGAACATGATTACGGTTTCAAAAGAAGAATTGACAGAAAATCTCTCTCAAGACGAGATTCATTATCAATCAGCATAAAATCTATGGTAAAATAAAGCTATGCGATGCTGAACTTTTGTAGTAGCATCTTCAAACTATCCAAAACTGGGTCTAAAACCCATCAATGCTCTAGAATGTTCTACTCATGAATACATCTCAGTCCAGTTTTTTTGACATTTGGGTAAACAACACCCATTTGGGGTCATAAAAATTGTATAATCTGAAAATATCAGTATTACCAAAAGTTGCACAATGGTAGTATCTCAAGGTTTCAGAGCCAAGGCAACGCCAAATTTAGAGGCTGAATGAGCCTTTGTGTCATACTCAGCTGAAAAATTACCAGGGACTTCGGCCTCCATTCACGCTGACATAACATTCCGACCCTTCCGTTGTCAGAGAAACGAGTTTTCAGCAATGTAGTAGGATCAACTACATGTGAGCTACCAAATTGTAAACCCGTTCTCATAACTAGAAAATCTATGAATCATTTCGGCTGCGACAGCTGTTGAAGGATTCACAGTGTGATAATACGAAGCCTTAAGAGTCTGTCCTTTATCCATCCTGCATTTTAGGAACACAGATGTTAAAGAGAACTAAGGCCAGACAACCTAATAAACAAACGTTTATTGATGTTATAAGAAAAATTAAATGGCCAGAGAGGGAAAAATATTTGTCAATCAAGGACTTGAAGGTTCACCAAATTTGCAGCCTTGAATTTCAAGAGATCCTTAGATATGCATACGAGATTAAGATTGATACATCAAACCTAGTACATGTACCATAAACAATGTAGTCTTAGCATATTAAGACTGGCATTCAAGATGAGCCACTGCTTACCAACACAAGCTTCTTTTCATCTCTACGATTCCACCTCCGTGGTAAAAGGGTTATGTGTGACAGAAGAAAGAGGAGAATA